>NC_064815.1:28838593-28972125 GCF_023721935.1 Panthera uncia | reverse complement strand
GGGTGAAGTCGCATCATGCTGGTGTGCCATGTCGGCCACGTTAGGCGTCTTCATTGCTTCAGATTTCCTTGTAAAATTGGTGGGTTACCGTGGCATCAGCTAATGGTGAGTGGTATGGTTCCAAGAAGGAACTCACCGTGGTAGCTGCTTATGGCATGCCTAGAATTTACTGAATTTAAAAACCTTTGTTACTTAAAATAATTTGCTGTGTGATGGGTGAGGAAGAGATCCTTTACAGAGAAGTCTGACTTATTTAAGATGATCTGGATTAGCCCACTTTTATGTAATAAACCCGTTTTTAAATGTCAAGATAATTAAAGCTCTTGCACGTGAACAGTTTCTGGTTTTAATGTACTTAAAGGAACTGCAGGCAGTGGAGGTTGAGTTGATCCCAAACAAAATGTATACTCCCACAAAGCGTCCCTGAAGACAGCCCGTTAAGCTGTAGAACCACCACAGGGCTGAGACCTTCCCTTAGAAAATGTCATTTGGAGAGATGACTGTGACTGAGTTGCTTCCTCTCTGTCTTTTAAAATCATGTATTTTTGTAGTCTTTTTTTTTTTTTAAGCTTATTTATTTCAAGAGAGAGAGAAAACAAGGAAGAGAGAGAGAGAGAGAGAGAGAGAGAGAGAATATCCCAAGCAGGCTCTGCACAGTCAGCATGATTCGAGGCTTGAACACACAAACCGGGAGATCACGACCTGAGCTGAAGTCAGGTGCTTACCTGACTGAGCCATCCAGGCACCCTGTATTTTTGTAGCCTTCTAGCTGTGTTTTACTCTTCCTAAAAAAGTTTATTTTATTTCTTTAAAGTTTATTAAAGGAATCCGCACCTAACATGGGGCTCAAGCCCATGACCCTGAGACCCAGAGCTTCACACTCCCTCAACTGAGCCAGCCAAGGTGCCCCTTAAAAGGTTTATTCATTACTCAGGGACGAGGGAGGAAAGATTAGAGGAAAAGTTGTACAATCACTCCTGGTCTAAAACAGATTGCTACATCTAGGGTCTTTTTTAGATTAGATTCTCAACTTTTCTGTAAATCTTCATATGAAGACGCTGTAAGAGAAAGCTGAGGAAATATGGTAAAATCAGTGTGTCACAGCAAAATATTGGAGTGAAGTATTTTTAAATTGTTAGCAAGTGACTAATTTGGAACCATGCCTCGGCATTACAGTTATTTGCCACAAAGAACAGGCCTATCAGAAAAATAACCTCAGTATTTTTTTAAAAAGGTGTTTTTTCCCCCAATGGTTAGTATAAGGCAGAGATTCGAAATTTCATTTGACTTTATTGTGATTCAAATGGGCGAAATTAGAATTGTTAACACCAAATACGCCAGGTGCCCAAAACCACAACATGGGGAGTGCCTCACCTCTCAAGGTCTCACTGGGCTCATCCTCATCCAGACCAGTGCTCTGCAGTCCCCCCCGACTGCAAAAGAGTGACTTTGTACACTTCCACCCTCCTGGGGCTTGGGGCATGGTGTTGACACCTTTTGCTTTTGACAATTTGGCGGATTTTGCATTTTACTGTGTAGTATATGTTTGTGGAAAAGGCTTAAATTACCATCGATTTCAGGTACGCTGAAACCCTGTGCTGTGGTGTGGCTAGGGTAGCCCCTGGCCTGCAGCATCTGACCCCAGTTTGGGAAGCATCGGTCAGCAAAGGTCATGCGCCTGGCGGGGCATCGGCGGTCCCTGCCTGCCCCCACGCTCTGGCTTTCATGGCACTTTAAGAGCTAAGTTAGTCTGCTTTCGTTTGCAGGTTATTCTGTGCGAATTCCTCTCTCCCAGCTCACCATATATATTCTGTCTGCGGTAGTCTGGCTCTTCCTAGCACCTCTGTGTGCTGTCGTCTTTTTCTTTCAGTTCTTCTCACCTCTTTGCAGCCCCAGTGCCCTACCAAGACCTCGCCCAGACCCCAGAGCTTTCTTCCACCAGTGACCTCCCACTAGAAGTGTTTACTTGTGGGACATGATGTTCCATGGGGTGCGGGACGGAAACTTTGGAGCTTCAGCCTTTAGTTTTCGTTTCATCCTTTAAAAATGTTGGCATACGTGACTTTTAAAGGTACAGAATATATTGGCACACTAACACGTTTTATGGTTTGTGAATCAATGCACATGAAGTGGAAGGAATGTGAAGAAACTTCACCGACGGGCTCTGTGACCGGAAGAGGTTTGGGTTGCCTGTCCCAGTCTCCCGTTTGCATTTAGCAGCTGCCACCTGTTTCTTCAAGTCCCGTCTCTTTACCAGGACTGCAAGGACTGTGTCCTGCATCCTTGGTGTTTCCAGTATCTGCATGATCACAGGCCGTGGACGCTCAAAGGTTGCGTGTGAGGTTGGTGAAGACGGTGCTGGGGAACGAAGATTGCAGACCAGTACTCCAGAGAGTGTGGGAGCCAGAAGCAGAGGATGTCAGCCTAGAGCCTCTCACGCTCCCGCAAACTTTGCTTTTCATCCGGCCACAGCCCACAGCCCGTTGCCTGGAACAAGGCCATTTATAGTGGCCTTATTTTTAATAATAAACCTTATCTTTTAGAACAATTTTATTTTTTTAGTATATTTTAAGACGTTTTTTATTTATTTTTGAGAGAGCGCAAGTGGGGGAGGCACAGAGAGAGAGGGACAAAGGGTCCCAGGGGGCTCTGTGCTGACAGCAGCAAGCCTGATGTGGGGCTCGAACTCCCGAGCCACGGGATCACGATCTCAGCCGAAGTTGGATGCTCAACACACTGAGCCACCCAGGCGCCCCTAGAACAATTTTAGAGTTACAGAAAAGTTGCAAAGATAGTACAAAGAGTTCCCGCATAGGCAGGGTTTTCCCTCTTGGTAACGTCTTACATCAGTGTGGTACACTTGTCACAGCTAAGGAGCCACTACTAATAATTCATTAGTATCAACTGAAGTCCATACTTTGTTCGTGTTTCTGTAGTGTTTCCCTGATGTCCCTTTTCGGTGCGGGATACCACATTCCATTTAATGTCCTGTCTCCTCGGGCTTCGTTGGTATGTTCTCCTGTTTCAGTGATCTTGACAGTTCTTGAGGAGTTTGATGTTTTTCTCGTTGGTTAGACCGGGGTCAGCTGTTTTTGGGAGGAAGACCACAGAGATAAAGTGCCATTCTAATCACGTCCTGTCAAGGGTACATGCTTTCAACATGACCGGTCACTTCACCACCTGGCTGTGATCACCTGTTGTCAACTTTCTCCACTTTGAAGTTCCTTTTTCTTCCAGTCTCCACATGAGCAGGGGAGGGGCGGGGGCGGGGGGAGAGAGAATCCCAAATAGGCTCCGCGCTATCAGCATAGAGCCTGATGTGGGGCTCAGTCCCATGAACCTCGAGATCACAACCCGAGCCAAAATCAAGAGTTGGACGCTCAACCCGCCGAGCCAATCACTTATTTGATAGAAATCTGCTGGCTTGGGTGACTAGTGAGACTCAAGGAAGGAAGAACAATTTAAATTTTAAAAATTAATGTCAACACCTGAATTCTGAAGAGACTTCTGCTCCTGACCACAGCACATGAATATTGTTCTGAAGAAGCTTCCTGTGAAAAGTAGGTATGCGATAACCACAAAGGAATTTAAACACTGCAGGGCAGAACACAGTCACAGCTCTAAATGGCTTTTTTTTTTTTTTTTAATTTCAGTCCCTCTCTGGAAGTCAGTATAAATAATAACCTCTTTACGTTTTATAAATATCTCGTATAAATAACGAGTAAAAACTGCGAGCTGGAAGCCTGACAGTCAGATGCCAGTGTTGTGAGCCGAGAGCCTCGTGGTGTAAACATGCCAGCCCTGGACTGCCCAGGGTTCTTCCCGCCTGAGCTCAGATTAGCAAGGAAATGAAGCGAGAGCAGGCGTAACGCAGGGACATTCCTGATTCCCCAGGTGAGACGTGCGCACGGCAGTGTGAGAGCCCCGGATTCATGACCTATTCAGTAACTCACAGGGCCGTTTCTTTCCAGGATAATATCATGTCATTAACGTCTTGCTTTCAAAAAGTTTATTTTTCTGAGCTGGCTTATTTTAGAATAGCCTGGGATTTGTAGCCTATTTCATATCTTCCCACAAGTACTTTTTTTTAAGCCCGTTGATATATTTTTGTATATTTGCTGTGGATGTATTGGCATGTACAGAATAGTCTTATGATGAGCTAAAGAAAGTACACTGTTTAATCTCTGAAACTGCTACATTGTAATGATTGTATAATGGGTGCAGTTTGATTAAGAACATCCTAGGCTCACATACTAGTACAGATAATTCAGGACTTGTTTTTGGCAACACGTGTGTGCCTTGGATGGGAGAAGAGAATTTAGTTACAGACATCTACGACAGTGATTTTTTTTTTAAGTTTATTTATTTTGAGAGAGAGCAGGGTAGGGGCAGAGGGAGAGAGAGAATCCCAAGCAGGCTCCACGCTCAGCCTGGAGCCCAACATGGGGCTCGATCTCATGAACTGTGAGATAGTGACCTGAGCTGAAATCAAGAGCCGGATGCTTAACCGACTGAGCTGCCCAGGCGCCCCTGCCATAGTGAGTTTTGGGAGGGAAGCTGCTGGTATCCCATAGTGAAAACACTATTATTTAATTTTTTAAAGGCTCATGGTTTTTTTTTCCTTTCTGAGGCCCATGTTTAAAGTCCATCCCGAAAACGGCCTTTTCTCTTGCTTGCTCTAGTGCATGGGAGACTTGGGTTTGACATGATATCATTGCAACCTTTAATTATAGGAAGTAAATCTCTAAGGCATCTTGGACTTAGAAGGTAGAGGAGGATGAGTTGTGCAATCATTTTGCACATTTACAATTACTACTTTAACCAGTGAGCAATTGTAAAATTTTGTAGTTTCAGCTTTTTATTGCAAAACCAGTCTTGTGGTCTATTGGTTGCCTCTCAGATAAGCCACTAAGTTTGAAGTATTTTTCATGTTGCAGTTTCTTCCCCAAATCCCCGGTAAATTCAGCCTGTGTTCCTTTCACAAGGAAAAAAAAAATGCCTCTTCCTGGTTCCACCTGGCAGTGTGCCTGTGTAGGATGGTTCTGTGTCAGCAGCAACGGTTACTTTCCAAGGATGCAGCCTGCCCGTCACAGCGCAGAACCCCACTTGACTCTGACTTCAGACTATTATTAAAACGCAACACCAGGACACTGATTGCTGGTGAGACACTGAAAAACAACAAACTTAACCAAAATAGTCCCCCGGGACTGCTGCATCAGAAGCCTGCTGCCTGGGTATGGTCCCAAAACCTGTAATTGAACTTCATTTTCTTTAAGAAAAGTACAGTTAACTTTAATAAAAGATCTGATTTCCAGTATTATCCATACAGGCACTTGGTAGACTCATACAATTTTAGAATGATGAATCCTTGTACAGAGAGTTTTAAAGCTGACCGGCCACTTTACAGGTGAAGGCGCTGAGGCTCAGGGCCATTCTGTGTGGTGAGTTCAGTCCCAGCAGTCACTCAGTGGCAGACCTATCCTGATGAGGGACCCTACCCGCCAGACCACCCTGTTCACCAAGTGCTCTGCTTTGTACCCTTGGAACACTGCTTTGTGTGGTGTGCACGCAGAGACTATTTCCGATCGTTTCTCCTCTGGATATCCGTTTCTGTTCGCTGTCTGAAAATGCGGAGATGAAACTTAACCATAGTTGTCATATAGAAGATCCTTGAACTACTAAAGATAATTCCTTATTGAAAATTAGGAAACTGAAGTTCTGGCTTGTATATAATGAGGCTCAGTGTCCATATTCATATTTAACTTTTTAAAAAACAATTTGTAAGAATAACAATTTAGTTTCCACCTATGAAATGAAGTTGTACTGTTTAATTAAAGGTGATAAAAATATTTTTGGCTTAAAAAGATTTTTGTTTTAAAAAAATTTTTTAACGTTTATTTATTTTTGAGACAGAGAATGAATGGGGAGGGTCAGAGAGAGCGGGAGACACAGAATCCAAACCAGGCTCCAGGCTCTGAGCTGTCAGCACAGACCCCGATGTGGGGCTCGAACTCACGGACCACGAGATCATGACCTGAGCCGAAGTCGGACGCTTAACCGACTGAGCCACCCAGGTGCCCCTAAGTTTATTTAAATTCATTCTCCCTCTGTCCCTCTCCCCCACTTGTGGTCTCTAAATACATACATACATACATACATACAGAAGGAAAGAGAGAAAGTAAGAGAAAGAAAGACACATTGCCTAAGTAAGAATACAATTCAATCATATTAGCAAGAATTTCAGTGAGACCGTAGGAAGCTAGAAAGTTTCTGAGACCATAAACTCTATATCAAAGTCCTATAGGAAAACTTAAAGAAGAAGGTAGACTTGTTTTTCTAGCATATTTAGGGCCTGCCCTACCTGGGAAGTGAGGAACACACATTGAGGTTCTCTCCCGTCCGTGGATCCTATCGTGCAGAAATTGTATTGGCTGAGTGCCGTGAATCCAGTACTGCCATTGACTACCTGTGCATTTCTACAGATTTCAGAGGGAAGGCCTATGGAAAGACACAATGTTCTTTCCCCTGGATATTAGTGGTACACTGAAGTGACCACTTATGGGGGAAGAAGCCCTGGGAGGCTGGCCTTGAGTTTCTACTTGTGGAACCAGATGCTGCCTATTCCTGAGCTGCCTTCCTGGACTGCAGAAAGATCCTGATTCAGTGCTGTTACAGACATCTGAGCACTGTGGATTGCTCCACGACCGAACTGTGCCATCAACTTAGTTAAGATTGTAGTTCATAAAATATCATCCCTGCCATTTTTTCCCTGGGCATAGGAGCACTGTAGTCTGACAGAGTTCTGTAAACCTGACATTGCTTTGGCCGGGCAGTTACCATGTTAGATTAGCTCTTCTGTGGTAGTCTCCGTCCTAGTTAGTGTTTTTAAAATTGGAATGGAATTGGGGCGCCTGGGTGGCTCAGTCGGTTGGGCGACCGACTTCGGCTCAGGTCACGATCTCGCAGTCCATGAGTTCGAGCCCCGCGTCGGGCTCTTTGCTGACAGCTCAGAGCCTGAAGCCTGTTTCAGATTCTGTGTCTCCCTCTCTCTCTGACCTTCCCCCATTCATGCTCTGTCTCTCTCTGTCTCTAAAATGAATAAACGTTAAAAAAAAAATTAAAAAAAATTGGAATGGAATGAATCTTTGATAACCATCTGATGGAATAGGCAAAGAGAAACAGCAACGTCACATAAAATGATCGTGTTCACAGGTATTCAGTCAGCACTCAAATTATGTAACCTTTCTGCAAGTACGAGAGAACGGTTGGGTTGGCTGACCTTGAAAATCGTCTTCGAACAAAAAGAACACTTCACTGTCTGTGATTAGGACACAGCACGATATGTTTTTCTAGGCTGTTGATATTCTGGCTTCGGGGTCTTTGTGGAATCTCTGATTCATCAACTAGATCAATGCACTCTTTACTGTTGTGTGTGGTTGAGTGTATTTAGCGCTATGCTTTGTTTTCTCCTAATATTAGATTACATTAGGGAGGTTCTAGATTATTTAATGTTATTATAAAGAGATGTAGTGTTATACTAGGAGGCAAGGAAAACATTTAGTGACTCAAGATTCTGTGCAAGGAAACCTTTATGATAGATGGGTTTGTCATTTTGAGTTGTTAAGTAGAAATACGTGATCTGCGGTGATCGTCTGAATTTCTTCCCCCAAGTAGTATGATGATGGTTCATTTTCCTAAGTCTCCAGGATGTGAAGCTACTTGTCAGAATACTGGAAAAGGTCCAATTATTGGTCCTACCCTTACAGAAAAAAGGGGAAAAAAAAAAAAGCCAAAACTATGTGTTTAGAAGTGGACTTTGTGTCAGGACCAGTTTGGAAGATGGCTGGTCCTTAGCTTCCCTGAGTTGTACTGAGCTCCCTTTGTCTAGTCAGCCCAGTGGCAAGCGAGCGGTTTTACTTGTTAAGTAGCCGCTAAAATCTCTCATGTGAATTTCCAGAGGCCAGAGGGTAGAGAAAAGAGAAAACGACAGAGTGACACACACATGCGGTGCTTGCTTCCCCGGTCCTGGGACCCAGGGAGGAAGGCAGCATGTGCTGCCCAAGATGGTTCCCCTGCCAGTGGGGATGCTGTTCCTAAATTAGTAAACGTACAGCGTTATGGGCCACGTTGAGTCCTGGTTCAAACCCAGCCCACCTCCAGTCCCTTGGAAGGTGATGGTGTTTGGAGGTAAAGTCTTTAAACAAGTGAATAGGTTAAAACGAGGCCATTAGCTCCTTAGTTGCTAATCCAGGACAACTGGTGTCCTCATAAGAGGAGGAAATTCGAACACAGGCAGAGGTACCAAGGGTGCACAAACAGAAAGACCACGTGAAGGCACAGAGAAGACAGCTGTCATCTGCAGGCCAAGGAGAAGGGCCTCAAAAGAGACCAACCCTGCCACATCTTGATCTTGGACTTGCAGCCTCCAGAGCCGTGAGACCGTGGATTTCTGTTTAAACCGCCGGGTGTGCAGTGGCTTGTAATGGTGGCCTGGGCACATTAATACACAGTGTTGAGACTAAAGCAAATTTTTTTTAAATTTTTTAAAAATGTTTTTATTTTTGAAGGAGAGAGAGAGAGAGAGAGCGAGCGAGAGCGAGCATGAGCGGGGGAGGGGCAGAGAGAGAGGGAGACACAGAATCCAAAGCAGGCTCCAGGCTCCGAGCTGTCAGCACAGAGCCCAACACGGGGCTCGAACTCAGGGACTGTGAGATCGTGACCTGAGCCAAAGTCCGATGCTCAACCGACTGAGCCACCCAGGCGCCCCCAAAGCAAATTTAGTGTCCTATCTTAGAAGGCATCTGTCAGGATTCCTTTTTTTTTTTTTTTTTTTTCCTTTTCCTCCTTCTCTCACCAGTTTGGGAGTGGAGCCCTGCTCATGTGCTGGTCTCCCCCCACCCCCACCCCCCGCCCAGGCCAGCACCTCCTGGTGGGGGCTCCTGTGGAGGGAGGAGAGGGCACCTTTCAAGTCCTGTCTTGCTGGCAGAGTGACTCTGCCCGGACAGCTTCCAGCAAAATGAAGTGTGTGGAGGGCACAGGTGTGAATAAATACTCGTTATCACAGGAGAACATAAGTAGGGGGAGATCCACTTTTTGAGAAAACTTACTCCTTAAAGAAAATAGTGATGCTCCTAAACATGAGTTGCAAAACGGGTAAATAAAGCATGTGGGAGTTGTCTGTGACCTGGGCAGTAAGTGGTAAACTATTAATAGTGGGAAGGGTCAGAACCACCCCGACACGGTGCTGGTGTCGGTTGGACTGTGACTAGTAATGGGAGGAAAATCTTTGCCAGATAAGAGCATAAAATTGTCGAAGGAATGCTGCTTTTATAATCTTCCTTGTTTGACCCTGAAAGCATGTTTCTTCTGGTAACCAGTAGACGAATTGTGGATTTCTCTCTCCGTCTTCCCTCCTTTTCTCCGGCCCCTCAGTTGCCATCTTTCTGACTCCACCCCCTCCCCCTTCTGACTGAGTGCCAGGCTCTCTGTCCTGGGCCCTGGAGTCATTGCCGGAGTGTCCAGTCCTGGTCACTGACCCCGTTGAGCTTGCAGTCTCGCGGGGAGGACGTTTGGGCATTTAAAATACACGGTGTGATAAACCCTGCGGTGGACCGAACAGCGTGCTGGGGGCTCCAGAGGCGGGCACTCTAACCTGTGGGGCCTTGGGGCGGTTTCCAAGTTGAGAGCTGAGTGGTGACGATGAACCAGTGGAGGGAGGCCGTCCGTGCTGTCAGTGCGGGAGCTTCCCGGTCCGGGAGAATGTGAATTTGCAGACTCCAAAGGGGCAGAGGGCCTGCCTGGAAGGACTGTGAGAGGCTCGTGGCAGATGAAACGAGATGCAGGGAGGGAGTTCGAGGTGATGAGAGCCCGGTGTGGAGGGCAGGTGGTCGCCGACCATGAGTGATATTGGGGCCTGTTAAGGAGTTTGGACGGCAGGCTAAAGAAAACTGGGAAAACCCAGTACAAAATTCAAGAATGTAAAGGGATGTAAGGGCGCCTCCTCATCCCCCAGCCACCCGGTTTCCTTCCCTGTTGGTGACCACTGTTCCCCAGGGGTAGCATTGTGTACACGCTGTTCTGAGCTGTTGGTTTTTGTTTTTTTCTTGTTTTCATTCAAACGTGCATCATAGAATTGGTTTTGAATTGTATTCCCCCCTCCCCACCCCGACTCAAATTCATATGTTGACATCCTAACCCCCGTTACCTCAGTGTGACCCTGTTTGGGGATCGGGCTTTTACAGAGGTAATCGAGTTAAAATTAGGTTATTAGGCCCTAATCCCACACGACCGCGTCTTTATAAAGAAGGGAAATTTGGACACGGGGACGGATCCAGAGGGAAGACCATGGGAGGAGATGCAGGGGGAAGACGGCCGTCTCCCAGAAGGCAGGAGAGTGGCCGGAGCGCATCCTTCCACACAGCCCACAGGAGGGACCAGACCTGCTGGCACCTTGATGTTGCACTTGTAGCCTCCAGGATTGGTTAAGTCCCCTAGTTTTGATACTTTGTTACAGCAGCTCTAGCAAGCTGATACACAGGAGTACAGATTGCAAGCTGTTGTATCTAGTTCGCCCCTCTGCTTAAACTTCATATTTTAGTGGATGTGAAGAAATTGCTTAACAAATGGAAGACTTCAGACATACAGATCTGTGCAAGACTAGACAGACATTGCCATACTGACTTCCCCAGGGCTTTCACTCAGGCTCCTGGCTGTCTTTTCCATGCTAGCCCCATTGCTTTCAGTCCCCTCGTACTGTTCCTGTTTGGAAGCAAGCTCCGGACATCTTTAACTAGGTCACTATCTGTAAAAGGTAAGGACTCCTTTTAAAAACATAATCACATTATTATTATCACTCCTAGGAGAAATGAGTCATACTTCCTTAATATGGTCAATTACCAGTGTTCACATTTCCAGTTGTCTCAAGTGTCATGATTTTTTTGAGTGTGAATCATGATTCAGATGACACCCATACAGTGCAGTTGGTTGCTACGTCTTTTCAAATCTCTTTCGGTCTCTTCGCCGTCTCCCTCAACACAGTTCTTCCTCTTTAGCGTTTCTTGTACCCTTGCTTCGCTGATTAAATTCTGGTGGTGGTATTGTGTGTATGTTCCATGATTCTCTTTATTTCCTATAAATTGGTATTTAGGTCTAGAGGGTTGGTCGGATATAAGCTGGTATTTTCCCATCAGAAGGCACATAATATCTGGTTGTTGTCTCTCTTTGCATTTAGCTATTGGTCTAAAATGTCACATTCATGAAATATTCTTTTTTTTTTTTTCTTTAACAACTATTTAAAAATGTAAACACCATTCTTACATAGCTTCAGAATGGGGAGTGGTGGTGGCCAAAGGAACCAGTCCTGGGATTAGAGGGTTTGAATTTACCTCTGGATAAGCAAACTAGTAAATAACGAGGAAATTTCTCTGTAAAAGTGTGTCAGCTAGTGCCTGAAGAAGGAATAACAAAATTAAAATATCAGCATTTTCAGTCCCTAATGGATTTGCACATATCATCACTTGTTTTTATCTGTGGACCTTAAACATTTTTTTATTTAATCCAAAAATGGATTCACAAGTAACTCTTCCGTTAATTACATGTGTGTTCAAGTTCTGATCGAGGTTCTGGGCAGGGATTTATAATAGTTGAATTAATAATCAGGTAGTCCTCCTGACTTACCTCGGAGTCATTGCCGAGAAATTGCATTCTCCAAATTACCTGTCTATAAAACAGATAATGTGTACCCACTTCTTAGAGTTTCTCAGGTTTTCTGCTTTATTAAATCAAGTACCAGATATCTATTAAAATGGTCTAAAAACTGTACAAGGATAACTCACAGAACGTGCTTTAGAGATGCCAATTATTTTTTTAATCAGTGTCTTGGGGAAGCATACTACTCCAAACCTCTAATTATCCTTGTTCTCGGTTCGTGATTGGGAAAGCAGCCTAAAAGTGGGGAGATGCTCCTGTGGTTATCGATTTGCTGTAGTAGGATATCGGTTTGCTTTATGCATTTCTGAACGCTGCAGGCCCAGACTGTTGAAGGAAAGCCATCTTTCTTCGTAGTTTCCTACTACAGCAGTTGCAATCAGGAACCTTCCGGGGCTCAGTTTGTAGTTTGAACCACTGGGGCTCGGGGATTTTAGTTGTAGTTCCCCACAACCAGAATTTACTTCCTCTCCGTGGTTTGTGCAAACCCACCTGACCTTCCAGCCTGTCACAGGTTGGTTTGATTTCTTCATTTTATGGAAGTGTTTCCTTCGTTGGTATGTAGAGGTGTTTTGTTTTGTTTTGTTTTTTGTTTTTCTTTTCTTTCTTTTTTTTTTTTAGCACAATTCTTTGGACTAATTAAAAATTCAGTAAATAAAGTACTTTTTATTTTTAAATTTTTTTTTCAACGTTTTTTATTTATTTTTTGGGACAGAGAGAGACAGAGCATGAACGGGGGAGGGGCAGAGAGAGAGGGAGACACAGAATCGGAAACAGGCTCCAGGCTCCGAGCCATCAGCCCAGAGCCTGACGCGGGGCTCGAACTCACGGACCGCGAGATCGTGACCTGGCTGAAGTCGGACGCTTAACCGACTGCGCCACCCAGGCGCCCCAATAAAGTACTTTTTAAAAGTGGTACAGCTGCAAACATTTCCTCTTGAGCATTAGTTTGTAGAGGCCTTTCCGTGGCTCTGGTGGACACTGTGGTTGAATAAACCTCATGTAAATGGAAGAAATCTGAGTGCTGGGGAGCAGACACCCCTGCAGTGTCTTAGCAGAAATAAGTACGTTATCGTTATCGAGGTAGGGCAAAACTCATACCTATTTATTTTTAGCAGGAGTCTGGCTTTTCATGCCTACCTGGTGACTCACAGAAGACAGTTTTGTGAATCAGATAATTGAGCTGGCCTTCAGGCAGTTCTGATCAAATTGTACAATAAATAGATAGTATGTGATCATAAAAAATTGTGGGTGAAAAAAGAGGAAAAAACTAATATCCACTTGGGGAGTTTGGAGGAGAGTCCCAGAAGTATGAACTTTTAATCAGCAACGATGGACTTTGGTTCACAGTACTTAGGTTAGGCTGTTTTCAAGAATTAAAAGTCAGCCTCCTTGAGGCAAAACAATGTGGTAGCCAGGGAAGCAAGGGGGACTTATTCTCACCACCCCTGAACCCAGAGTCTGGCCCTGCCGCTTTCCCACTTAGTGTTTTGGCCTTGTCATTGTCCTCATGTATGATGTGGAACAGATCGAATTCCCTCAGAGATGTTGTGACGATTGAGTGGAATTGTGTTATATTTCATCAAATCTCAGATAACGTTGGATTATGACACACCCTTATTTTTATGCCATTAAGAAACAAATGCCAGTGTAAACCAGCTTGCTTTCCTGTGCAAGATGCCCCATGTTAAGATGTGGTTGGACAAAAACTGCATGTTAAAAAAAATCAATAAGATGCAGTGTATATGAAAGTGCTTTGCTGTATAAGCCTCAGGAGTCATATTTAATCGTTATTATATGAGTCAGGGGAGTGCAACAAGGTTGTAAGAATGAATACCAGTGGGAAGCCGAGGCCCGGTGGGATGAGAGAGCAGGTAGCTGCCAGGAGAGAGAGAGAGAGGAAGTCCCCTCCTTCCAGGTCGCGGTTCACAGAGAGCTGGCTCTCGGGGTCCACCCCGCACTTAGCTGTCCACACGCGCACAGGTGTCTGGTTAGGGAGTTCTTGCCCTCTGTGACACTGGACTTCGAGAGGAATCTCCGAGTTACTTTCTGTGTCTGAAGTGTGGATTTTCCTCTTTTAGATTTTTATTGGTTTAGAACTTGCAGATCCTTAGCAACCTTTGGTTAACTGTTATTTTTAAGTGCAGACTTGAGCAAGGCTTCAGCCAGCCTGAGCCCCACGTGGAACAATGTGGGTTTCAGCCTTGTCCCTTCACAGAGGGACCTCTTGTTATTGGCAAGGCATTGGGTTCTGTGTGCAGTTGATTTCAGACTCCTCTGCTCTTCGCCGAGGTCATTTTTATATTCAAGAACGTGTTTTGCTCACATAGGAGTTTGGGTTAGTTTTTGTTTTCTTCAGGTGCTCTAGGTTCACTTCAGGAAAATGGTGACATTGTTCCTTAACTTGTGTCCCTGCTTTCCCCTCGGTGCACTGGGACATTGAACTTATGTGTCGTATGTCAGTTATATCTCCAAAAAGTAGGCGGAGCGGGGGTAGTTTATTTCTTATTCAAACACCACTGGGCAAAAGAAGAGCTTCAGAATAGCTCTGGTTGAATAGGATGTTTTCCAGATAATTCTTGGCTGAAAGTAAAGTTGCATTTTGTTTTGTTTTGAAAAACACTCCTTTAAACATGTAAAAGTCATTCTACGCTGGAATCCCCCCCCCCCCCCCCATGCAAAAAACAGGCCCCAGGCTGTAGTTTGCAGACCTCTGCTCTAGTAGAAAGCTCTTATTATGACCAAGGCTCCTTGGAGAAGTGGCTGATTCTAAAGCTGGAGAGTAGGGAAAATAGAAGAAAAGCCTGGAGCTTTCCATGAGGAGGTGTTGGAGAAAAGATGGGGCATGTCCAAAAGACCCAGTAGTCAACTTGAAAAAGCTGCCAGGGGCCAAAGCTGCAATGTTTCAAGCTATAAAATAATGTTAATGATGGATTATAACCCAAAGAATAGAAAATAAATATCTGTGAGTCCGAACTAAATAAAGGACCAGACAAATAATTAAGGGAGAAGAGACAGATCTTCCTTATGGAAGAATCCCACGTAGTAAATGTAGAAGGAATGAGGGCCATAGACGATCACCCATTAGAACATTGTGGTGGTGATTGCTGCAGGTTAAGACGCAATGGCAAATGTGAAAATGAGTGTGTAAAACTTCAGGGAGACACAGGATATTTGCACAGCCTCAAAGTGTCTCCCAAATATTAATTACCTTGGTAGTGGTGACATATGTCTGTAGATTCTATAGTGTTCCTCCCTTCAAGGAGCGCAGCTTAAATCCTCTTCTCTGTGAGTGTGCCGTGGACTTTGTGACCCACTTTTAAGGAATATGTAAAGGGGGAAAGTGGTAACTTCTCAGTGGTGACACCTGGCAGAAGCCACCTGGGCCAAGTGGCTTGATGAGGGTTCATGTCACTGGGAGGAAGTTGTGCCAGTGCTGTGTGCTCGTGACGTGATGTGACAAGAAGGGCGGTTTGCCCTGTGATATTCTAGATTCTTCCCACGTATCCGTGACCTCAGTCTAGTCAGTCCGGCAGAAGGGATCAGGCCACCCAGACTGAGGAACATTGTACAAAATGCTGACCGACGCTCTTCCCTGGTGTCCAGGCTGTGACACCCGGGGGAAGACTGAGGAACCACGGAGGGGGTGAGATGAGTAAGCACAACCCTGGGAGCCTGGGCTGGAGCCTGGAAAAAAAGAGGAAACGGCAGAAGCTGTGAAACGCTCCGTGAAACCCGGATGAAGCTGAAAGTTCAGTTAGTAGTATGGCCCCAGGTTACCGGCTTCGCTTTGGTGACTGCTGTGGGGCACAAGGTGTTGATGTCCGTGGAAGCTGGGTGAAGGGTGTGTGGTGGGGCTCAGAGGGTCTCTGCAGCTCTTCCGTAAATCTAAGGTTATTTCCATATTCAGTTGTTTTTTTTTTTGTTTTTTAAAACCCTGACTCCTTATCCTGGATTGATCATCTGCCTTATCTTGAGCATCTAGGCATTATTTTATTAACTCTTGGTCCCATTTATATTGGGTGGAAGATACGTAAAGTTGATTTGCAAAGTAAAGTTGCAAAGTAAAGTTTGCAAAGTACAGTTGATCTTGGAATGTCCGTCTTGTTAATATTAGTTATTTCTCTTTCCAGGGGAGGCACCTGCTGCAGAAGTTTCCTCCTCTTTTGTGATCCTGTCTGTGTGCAGTTTAATGATATTAATAGTGTTAGTTGCAAACTGTGTATCCTGCTGTAAGGACCCGGAAATAGACTTCAAGGTGAGCACAGATGGTGGGGACATTTAAAAATCATCCTCTGATGCGTTGATCATTGGAGTCCCTTGGGCGCAGGGGCTGGCCAATTTTTTCTGTAAGGGCTGTGAAGTAAATATATCCTGCCATTGTAAATAGTAAATACTGTGGACCATACGGCCTCTGTCAAGGCTCCTCAGCTCTCAGCTCTGCCATTGTAGCGCTACATTGATACAGATATGAAAGGTGAAACCAAATGGTTGTGGCTGTGTGCCAGTAAAACTTTATTTACAAAAGTAAGTGGTTTGGATTTGGTCCAGCAGCTGTAGTTTGCTGACCCTGCTTTAGAGCATCATTGACAATAACCACTTGCCTGTTTAATTTTCGCTAGGTGAGGAATAAAGTATGATTGAATTCACTAGCTATAAAGCCTATAAGGAAGAGCAGGCTGGTTTTTTTTTCCCCCTGAGCTTTAGCATGCTGGTGAGTTTGTGGTGGTTAAAATTATTGAGGCCAAAGGACGCCCCAGTGTGTTTTGTGTATGAGAAACCGCATCTTTCATTTTACCTGAACCCTCGAGTTCTTTGAGGGGAAGAAAGAAGAATCCTACCTATTAGAAATTCTGGTGGGGGGTGTGTGTGTGTGGCGGGGGGGGGGGAGACACTATAGAAGGGCT
Source organism: Panthera uncia (assembly GCF_023721935.1). Classification (NCBI taxonomy): domain Eukaryota; kingdom Metazoa; phylum Chordata; class Mammalia; order Carnivora; family Felidae; genus Panthera; species Panthera uncia. Next base: position 28,955,512 of record NC_064815.1, on the reverse strand, counting down.
GGTGTAGTAGCTGCAGATGGGTAGAATCTGCCAGAAACCAGCTGGGATATCCTGCTCTGGAACTTACCACGTGCCTGCTGGTGTACATTAGGGCCTGGGGAATACTTGATAAAGAGGAAGACTTGAGAAACAAAAGGAATGCATGAGAGAAAATGATCTTTCTGTGGAGCCCTGCTGGTTGTCCTGGAGCTGTCCCCAGGGGCCCTGAGGGCCACTGGTTCAAATTGGGGGGGGGGCGGGGCTGTCTTCTAGCTAAAACCTTCCTGCTAGTGGACACATCAGCCTTATTTCTAGAGCCTCACCCCTGTTTCTGTGTTTTCTTTACCTTGAGTCTGGTGGCAGCCCCGAGAGAGGAGGAGACGTGTTATCCTTTTGGCTTGATGCTAACATTACACACCAGGAAGGCTGCAGGAAAAGACTAGCACGGGCCATTTTTCTTAGAAGATTCTACCCCAAACGTGTGGGCTTAAGTAATCCACAGCTTTAGCCCCCAGGTCCTGGAATCACTATAGACACCTCCGTGGGAACTTGCCGACTACCACATGGTTGGGGGCGGGGGTGCACAGTGGTGGGCAGAGAACCTGTCCCTTGACCATCATTCTTGCCGAGGGACTGTGTACAGACGCCTTGTCTTTTGGGGACAAAGATAAAGTCTGATCAGTGTTGCTGAAACTAAAATCCAGTTACTCTCACGTGTCACAATGCCTCATTCTTGCCTTAGATTTTTCTGACCCAACTGGGTCTCACTGTTGACCCAGGGAGTTCATTATGATGTAGATTCTGCAAAGCAGTGTTTTTATCCGCTTCCCCAGGTGGTTCTGGTACAGGCGGCCCTGGGACCACAGTGTGTACAGGATCCTCTCCAGCTGTGTAAGCCGACTGAAGACAAGTGTCCACGCCTTTAGATTTAGAACTGCAGCGTTAGAGACCTTCGACCCTTGGAAGTCACGCTACAGGCCAGGAGGCTACTGCCTGATAAAGGAAGCGACTTCCTGAGTGCATCTGGGCAGCTGCTGGCATAACTAGAAAAGCGACCCAGTCTTCTCACCAGCCCCATTTTTATTATTATGCTGTTTTACCTCTCTGCGTCTCTAGAATCATCGGCTACCTAATGGTCCATCATGCTGCTGCCAGACTTTTGAGTGGCATTGTTTTTAGGTAGATGCGATGGATAAAAAGTCTTTTTTAACGAGAGAAGCTTTAGGAATGTCCAGAGGGGAAATTGAGCAAAGCTCTTCCATTGAGAGGTGCCTCAGAGATTGAAGTTTCAGCACCTCGCTGGTCCTACGCCCTCCCGTTAAAAACAGCGGTAATGTCCTAATGCATTTGACAGCATAGGTGACATATGTGAGAATAGTGTCCTCCCACACGCGTGTGAGGTCATACATGTCCCATCAGACAGATCGACCCTTGTAACTTCCCGGGGCTTAGTGGGGGTAGCAAGGGGAGGTGGCAGAAAAGGAAAAGGAAAAGAAGGATATTCTCTAGAGGAAAGGACAACGGTCTTGTTCACAGATTATTCTCAGCTTCTGTTACGGTGCTTGGTGGGGTGATATTCATTAATTATCTGAGTGAGTGAATGACCTTGATTGTCATCTGTATGAATGTGGAATTAACATGGACACCAGGGTGGACTGAGCTCACTGGAATGATAAGAGCAAGAGTCAGGACAGCTCTCTGCTGACTGAGTCACTGAAAAGATTTTCACACCTGTATGGGCGCAGCCTCGGTTTTAAAGTTGCCATCTTCAGAAAACCAGACGTTCTTAGTGTGCTGAAGGTACTTATGTGCTACACAGTGTCATACTGACCGTCGTTCACGTCCTGATGGTTTTTCTACACAGCTTAGTAATTTTCCCATCGTTACTCTTTGCAGAGAAACAGGACTTCCTCAAAAATACCGTTTTTGGGTCTTTGTCCCTATTTTGATTGAAATCATAGCAGAATACAGTTCTAATGCAATTAGAAATAAGCATGTAGTTTTATAATAAAATGAATCTGTTTTGATTCCGTGTGCAAAGGGATCTGTGAAAATGAATAATAAAGAAAAAAGAATAGCCTAAGCTCTGGTAGCTTAAAAGCAAAATTTCAAACCAGAAGAGTGTTTCCACTTGAAGTTCCGTGGTCATTTTAGACAATTTTGCATTTAACTTCAAGCTTTCAGTTGGAAAAGTTTAATACAAAGTATGTATAACTTATTAAACCTTATTTATTCTGCCGTTTGGTGTTGGAGAGCACAATTACATACGCTTTTTACTCAAGTAGGTGCAAATTGGGGGAAAAAACCCAAGGCGGCATGTTTCAAACGAGTGAGTGAGTCAATGTTCTCATGTCCGATGTCAGCATATGTATTCTTAATATTTGTTCTCACGTTGGTTTATATAAGATATAACACTGATCGTCTCTTATTTTAGGAGTTTGAAGATAACTTTGATGATGAGATAGATTTCACACCACCAGCAGAAGACACTCCGTCTGTCCAGTCCCCAGCAGAAGTTTTCACACTTTCAGTACCAAATATCTCACTACCAGCTCCGTCGCGGCTCCAGCCTTCCGTAGGTAAGGCCTTGCATCTGGCGTCATGTTTTCAAAATACTTGGGTCGCCTGTCTCGTCTGCTTGCTTATTTCTTTTTCTGCTCTCTGGGGAAGCTGAATTGTATGTAGTGGCCGGGCCCACTGCATGCCTGCGCAAGCTGAGTCCTTTCCTTTTGGGCCCTAGATCTGGTGTAAGAATAAACTGGTCGCCTCCGATCATTGAAGTGGAACTCTCACGCGGAGCTCCTGGCCTTCCCTTGGGTAGAGAGGCTTCTCTGCTAGTTCTTGACGCAGCTTGCCTTGCTGAGTAGAATGCTGCCGTCTTTCCGGGGATGTCCTGTGTTTGGGGAGGAGGGGTTTATTTGGATATGTTAATTGGATTGATTTTTCATCCTAAGATAGAGGTTTGGTTAGCGATCGATTGACTTCTTGTTGTAGAACAGAAATACTAGCAATTCAAGAGTCGGGGATTTCTTTTTTTTTTTTTTTTTTTAACATATATTTATTTTTGAGACAGAGAGAGACAGAGCATGAACGGGGGAGGGTCAGAGAGAGGGAGACACAGAATCTGAAACAGGCTCCAGGCTCTGAGCTGTCGGCACAGAGCCCGACGCGGGGCTCGAACCCACGGACCGTGAGATCATAACCTGAGCCGAAGTCGGCCGCTTAACCGACTGAGCCACCCAGGCGCCCTAAGAGTCGGGGATTTCTGAGACCACTTGGGAGAGGCTCTTCTCTCTGTGAGGGGCCATTCCTGCCCCTCGTGGTGCTGCGCCCAGTGGTGTGGGCGTGGGGCCGTGCGCACCCCGCAGTGGATTGTGCTGCTGGAGGCATGCGTGACTGAAGGGGAAAGTCAGGTGAAACATGACACAGCCGGTGCATTTCATATGAAACATTTGTAAAGTTGGTAAATTTTAGTATTGGTGGTTTTTGCAACACTGAAAAGGTAACACGTAGTATCTACCTTTAATTTTTGTAAATAATAATACCCTTGCTTTGACCAAAATAGTGAAATTTAAAAGTAAAATAGTAAAATTTAAAAGGATTGGGATATCCTGGGGATAACCTAAGTAACCTAAGTGCACGTATCCGTAAATGGAAAGATTTTCTCCTATCTTTGCTTACTCGATAATAGGCTTTCCTTTACACGTAAGGGAAGCCCTGAGAGAATTCTCTAGGGCCTTTACCATCCTGGAGTCTTAACACCCATGAATCGATTTCAAGTAATAGAATCTTAGATCAGTGTACATAGAAAGGGGATTCTTCGGACACTTGGAACCAGGCGATGGGGAAGGGTAGGGTGAGGCTGACCGTGGAGACAACTGGCGCTGGGAACTTGGACGCCATCGTGCCTCTCATCCATCTTTCACTTCTCTCCTCTGTGTGTGTCGGCTTAGATCCCGCACACCGGCTTCTTTCGCCAGCTCGGAGCGTGGCTGCTGCCACTGCCGGGTTCGTGTCCTTGTAGCTTTACTACCAGAAGAAAGGAGCTTCCCTCTCCTCGGAAAACCGTCCGGAGAGGCATCCCGGTTGGCTTCCCCCAAGTCTGATGATGTTGACCCCTCACTGTGGGCAAGAAGGCGCGGCAGAGAAGAGCCTCACGCCTTCTGTCCGAGGCATAGTGGGGATGGACCAGAGCCCTGTAGTGAACACAGCGGAAGTGGTAGTGACCTGTACAGCCATCCTCATTATGTTCATACACCTTTCTATGTTTCTGAAGCCCTCTATTCTAAATTCCTTCTTTTTCTTTTTTTTCAAGTTTATTTATTTTGAGAGAGTGGGAGAGACTGTGCAAATGGGGGAGGGGCAGAGAGAGACGGAGACCTAGAATCCCAAGCAGGCTCCACACTGTCAGCAGGAGCCTGATGTGGGGCTCGAACTCATGAACCGCGAGATCATGACCTGAGCCGAAATTAAGAGTTGAATGTTTTAATTGACTGAGTCACCCAGGCGCCCCTAAATTCCTTCTTAATAGGAAGAAATTACTTTTGATTTCTCTGCATAGAGACTATTCTGCATAGAATAGTCACAGAATATTTTTATGATCTTGGGATATAAGAGGCCTAGCCAAGCTTGGCACCAAATGCAGAAACCATAAAGGAAAATATTGACAAATTTGATTCATAAAATGGAATATTCTGTATGGTAGAAGACACCATAAACAAATTTGACAAAGTAGCCAGAATATTTGTAAGCTACAAAAAAATGTCTAAAAAAACCCTGTTATATATTAATATATATTAAGATTACAAACAAATGTATAAGACGACGACTAACAGTTCAATAGGCAAAAATAAGTCAAGGATGTAAAAGAAGAAGTTCATGAAAAGAAATTTAAGTGGCCAATAAAAAAGGAACTTCACTATTAATTAAAGAAATACAAACTTAAAGTAGGATGATAACACATTGGGGCGCCTGGGTGGTGGTGGCTCAGTTGGTTAAGCGTCCGACTCTGGCTCAGGTCATGATCTCTCATTTCGTGGGTTCCAGCCCCGCGTCAGGCTCTGTGCCGACAGCTTGGAGCCTGGAGCCTGCTTCGGATTCTGTGTCTCCCTCTCTCTCTGCCCCTCCCCTGCTCCTGTTCGTGTGTTCTTGCTCTCTCTCTCTCTCTCTCTCTCTCGCTCTCTCTCAAAATAAATAAACATTAAAAAAAAAAGATAACAGTTCAACGAAGAGAAGAAAGGACACTGGGTGGTGACAGGGGAGGGATATGTGTGGGAAACAGGCACTTGGACACTCACTGTTAGCTGGACTGTAAATTGATAGAGACATTCTTTCCTTAGGGTGGTCTGACAGTACGTATCCAAGTGTAGAATGTGTTTACACTTGATCCCGCAGTTCCGCTCTTAGTAGCTTTTTGAGGTCAGTAGGCAAGTAAGTATCTGCAAAGGAGTTTATCGCAGCATTGTTTGGCAGTGTAAGAGTGGAAACGTTAAATGTTGGTATGGAACTCAGTAAATGATGGTAAGTCCATACGATGGAGTATTGTGTAGTCCTATAAAAGGATGAAAGGTACTGGTGATGCATCAAGTGAAAAAAGTACACCGCATATTCAAAAGCAAGTCTATTAGAAACTCTACCCTTTTTCCTTTTAAAATTTATTTTATTTTTTGAATAGATAATACAGTGATACATTTTGTTCAAAAACCAAAATCTAAAAAGGTATATATAGTGAAAAGCCTCTAATCTTTGAACCTGACCTCAGCTTCTACCCCCAGCTTCTGTACATAACCATTCTTCTTGGTTTCTTATACCTCTTTCCGGACTTTCTTGATGTAAATATTCCCATTTACCTGCTGCCCCCCCCCCCCCCCTTTTTTTTTACTCATAGGTGACATCATAAAATATGCTTCTTGCTTTTTTTCCCACTTAGATAAACCTTAGAGATATTTCCATTTGCATAAAAAGAGCTTATTTATTCCTGCTTACAGGTTTATACTATTGAGGGGTGCCTGGGAGGCTCAGTCCGTTAAGTGCCTGACTTCAGTTCAGGTCATTGATCTCACGGTTTGTGAGTTCGAGCCCCACAACAGGTTCTTTGCTGTCAGCACAGAGCCCCCTTCGGATTCTCTCTCCTCCTCTCTCTCTGCCCTTCCCCTGCTCGTTCTCTGTCTCTCAAAATAAATAAACTTAAAAAAAAGTCTGTACTATTGAAATTGTATGGACCAAACACAGTTTATTTAACCAGTCTCCTAGTGATGGATATTTCGGTTGTTTCTAATCTTATGCCATTAAAAACAAAGGTTTCACCTATGTTGGTCTGCACACTGATGTTGGGCTAGTGTATTTGTAGAATAAATTTTCAAAAGTGGCCGAAGAGTGCATGTGTTTGTAATTTTGAGGGCTGTTGCCAGCTCCCCCTCCACAAGGAGTTGTGCTCATTTATGTTCCTGCTTGTGGGTTTCACTTGGTCTATGCTGTTGCTGAAGCTCAGGTGGTATCAGTTCAAGTTAGATTGTTGTAAATTTAGGGTGAGAACTGTAATCTCCATGGTAACCACTAAGAAAATAGCTAGTAAATATGGAAACAGAAAATGAAAAAATCAAAATGTATACCAAAAATTAAATATACACAGAAAAGAATTTTTTGATGTTTCCTGATTTTAATATAGCCAAATTTAACAGCCTTTTAAGCTGGAAATTTTGCAGTCTCTTTCTTTTTTTAACTTCTAAATTTTTTTTTTTTTTTTTTTTTGAGTTAGAGCTTTTTATGTCTTAAGAAATCTTTTTCCATGCTGTGGTCAAAACGATACTTAACTACTTTTTTTTCTACAATGTTTTAAGGTTTTGCTTTGACAGTTAATTTAAATCCATAGCCCATCCTGAATTGATTTTTGGGTATGGTGTTAGGGAATCCATGAGGTGGTTTGTTTGTTTGTTTGTTTGTTTGTTTTTACAGATTACTGTGTTTTTCTCAGCTTCATTCACTGAGTGGCTCTCCCGTTCCTCCCTGCTTTTTAGTTCCATATGTGTATGGGTCTATTGTGGACTTTCTGTTCTATTTCACTAATCTGTCAACTCCTTGTTCTAGTACCACACTGTTGTAATTATAATAGCTTCGTAATAAATGATGTGATTTGCACATTTCGCTCCCTGTAGGTTTTTCACTCTTTCAATAGTGTCCTTTGATAGACAGAAGGTTTCAATTTTGATGAAGTCCAGTTGATCTTTTTTTTTCTTTTGTTGCTTGTGCTTTTAGTGTCATCCTTAAGAAATCTTTGTCAAACTCACGATCATGAAGATTTACACCAGTGTTATCGTCTATGACTTCTATAGTTTTAGCTTTGAAATTTGCATTAATATTTGCATATGGTGTGAGGTGAGTGAGGGTCCAGGTTCATTCTTTTGCAGGCGGACAGCTAGCTGCCCCAGCAGTAAGTTTGGAAGAGACTTTTCTTCCCCCATTGAATTGTCTTGGGACCTTGTTGAAAGTCAGTTTATCACATTTGTGTGGGTTTATCTGGGGACTCTTGATTAATCCCATCGGTCTGTGGTCTAGTCTAGCCTTAAGCCGGTACCATACTGTTTTGATTATTGTAGCTTTGTGGTAAGTTTTGGAATTGAGAAGTTTGTGAGTCTTCCAACTTTATTTTTGTTTTTCGGGATTGTTTTGGCTATTCAGAGTCCCTTGCAATTCCATATGAATTTTAGGATCAGTTTTTCCATTTCTGCAAAACAGACCATTGGGATTTGTATGTGCATGTGTGTACCATTTCGATTCCCTTCTCATTCCCTTTTGTTTATATTTTGTAGATATTGGGGATTACAGTTATCTTAAATGTATAATAATTGTATTTCATCTGATACCAACTTAACTTTGATACCATTTAAAAACTTTGCAACGCAGTCCCGTCATTTTATGTTATCACAAATTACATCTGCATACATTGTGTGTCCACTAACATAGATTTATAATTTTTTATGTGTTCATCTTTTAAATCATGTAGGAAATACAAAGAGGCTATGTACACGAAAAATACAACAATGCTGGCTTTTATATTTACCAGTGATGTTTATTTGTTCTTATGTCTTCCAGTTACACTTTAGCATCTTTCTGTTTTCGCCTGAAGGACTCCCTTTAACCTTCTTGTTAGGTATAGTGGCAGCAGTCTCCCTAAACTTGTGTTTATCTGGAGATGTCTCAATTTCTCCTTCATTTTGAAAGACCACTTTTCCAGGTGTAGAACTCTTGGTTAATGGTTTTTCTCCTTTGGCTCTTTATATGCGTCATCCCGCTGCCTTCTGGCCTCCATGGTTTCTGATGGAGAAACCATGATTCTCCAGATTCTCCATGATTCTGAGAAATCAGTTGTTAATCTTATTGAAGATCATTTGTATGTGATGAGTTGGTCCCTTTTGCTGCTTTCAAGGTTCTCCATCTTTGCATTCCACTGTTTGATTATGATGCATCTCAGTGTGGGTTTCCTTGAGTTTGTCTTAGTTGGACTTTGTTGAACTTGTTGGATGTGTAGATTCATGCCTTTTATCAGATTGGGACATTTTTAACCACCGCATCTTCAAATATCCTTTCTGACCCCTTTCCCCTCTTTTCCTGGGACTCTCATTATGTGTGTGGATTGGTCCACTTGGTGTTGCATAAGTCCCTTAGCCTTTGTCCATCGATATTTTTTTTCATTCTTTTTTCTTTCCACCTCTCAGCCTGGATAGTTTTATTTGAACTCTCTCTAAGTTCACTGATTCTTCTGTCTGCTAACATCTGTCGTGGAACCCCTCTAGTGAATTTTTTTGTTTCAGTTATTACACTTTTCAGCTCCAGATTTATATATGGCTCCTTTTACTAATTTGTATCTCTGTTGATCTTCACTTACCAGAACATCGTTCTCCTGGTTTCCTTTAGTTCTTTGTCCATGATTTCCTTTAGCTCTTTGAGCATGTTTAAGACAACTGATTTAAAGTCTTGTCTAGTAAGGCCACCATCTGTTTTCTCAGGGGCACTTTCTTTTACATTTCCTTTGTACATGTGGGTGGGCTATACTTTGTTTCTTTGCATGTTTTGTACTTTTCTTGTTGAAAATTGGTCATGTTGAATGATATGAATGTGCACAGAAGAAGAAAGAAAAGAAAGGAAAAAAGTATTCTGTGGGCCTTTGCCGATTAGCTGTGTATTGGGACACTCCTTACCCAGGCCACTTATAGCTCTGCTGGAGTCCTCACCTCCTGCCTTTGCGGGGCAGAGAGCCTAGCCAGAGGTGAAAGTTATATTCTTGTCAAGTCTTTTGTGGGCGTGCCCTTCCCTGAACGTGAAGGTGGCTCTCAAGCTTTCTTCATATGTTGCAATAGCTTTTCAAAGACCTCCCCCTCTCACCCCCCCGCAAATCTCACTCCCCAGCTTTTCTGCTAAAGCTTTCAGTGTGTCTGTTGTTTGCCTCAGTTGTTATGTTTTTTTTTTTTTTTTTGCCCCAGGTGGAAGTGTCTTGTCCATTTGGCTTTCACTGTTTTTGAGGAACTCTCCATCCTGATAGAGTTCTGAGTTTGTGAAACCAAGGGAAGCCGCTTGAGGCAGTCCTTGAGGGAAACCTCTGGTGAAAAGAAACACAGTGCCTGGGGAATGATAAGGTCCACTGTGCTCTCACTGGAACATGTGTTGTCATTAAGACCGCTGTTGGGTGGGGTTCTGATAAATTAAAAGACACAAAGAGGGGCACCTGGGTGGCTCAGTCGGTTAAGCGTCCAACTTCGGCTCAGGTCATGATCTCGCGGTCCGTGAGTTCGAGCCCCGCGTCGGGCTCTGTGCTGACAGCTCAGAGCCTGGAGCCTGTTTCAGATTCTGTGTCTCCCTCTCTCTGACCCTCCCCCGTTCATGCTCTGTCTCTCTCTGTCTCAAAAATAAATAAACGGGGGCGCCTGGGTGGCGCAGTCGGTTAAGCGGCCGACTTCAGCCAGGTCACGATCTCGCGGTCCGTGAGTTCGAGCCCCGCGTCAGGCTCTGGGCTGATGGCTCAGAGCCTGGAGCCTGTTTCCGATTCTGTGTCTCCCTCTCTCTCTGACCCTCCCCCGTTCATGCTCTGTCTCTCTCTGTCCCAAAAATAAAATAAAAAAATTAAAAAAAAAAAAATTAAAAAATAAATAAATAAATAAATAAACGTTAAAAAAAATTAAAAAAAAAAATCTAAAAAAAAAAAAAAGACACAAAGAAATTCTACCCTGTTTCAGTGGCCTTTCTCCTGGTTTGATTTGGCTGCTATAAATCTTTGTCTTCCAGAATTCTGATAAAGTTGACATTTATGTTTTTTTTTTCTTCTATTTAATTTTTTAATTTACATCCAAGTTAGTTAGCATATAGTGCAACAGTGATTTCAGGAGTAGATTCCTTAGTGCCCCTTACCCATTTAGCCCATCCCTCCTCCCGCAACCCCTCCAGTAACTCTCAGTTTATTCTCCATATTTATGAGTCTCTTCTGTTTTGTCCCCCTCCCTGTTTTTATATTATTTTTGTTTCCCTTCCCTTATGTTCATCCGTTTTGTCTCTTAAAGTCCTCATATGAGTGAAGTCATGTGATTTTTGTCTTTCTCTGACTGATTTCACTTAGCATAATACCCTCTAGTTCCATGCACGGACACTGACGGTTTTTGACAAGATACTCACTTCTACCCTGGAACTAAGGCTAAGTAAAAGCCAGTGGAATGGTGATCAGTAGTTAGAGTAGAGTAGGTTAGATCAGAAAACACAGTGTCTGGGTGTGTGGGTGGCTCCATCGGTTAAGCATCCACTCTTGATTTCAGCTGAGGTCACGATCTTGTGGTTCGTGAGTTCAAGCCCCACGTTGGGCTCTGCACTGACAGTGTGGAGCCTGCTTGGGATTCTCCCTCTCTCTGCCCCTCCTCTGCTCACGTGGATGTTCTCTCTCTCTCTTTCTTTCAAACAAACAAAAAAACAGTGCAAAGCATTTAAGAATCAGTAGGAAACTCATTCAAAAAAATATTGTCAGTCTTGAAACCATTTTGGCAGTATTGGTTTGAAAGTGATTATATATATATATATATATATATATATATGTACATGTATATGTATATATGTATGTATGAATTTATATCTACCTTTATTTTCTACCTTTGTGCTGACAAGCTGTAACTTTATGTTCATGTTTATACTTTAGATTTTGTATTTAATATTTATTGTATGTCAATTAAATGTCCCTATTTAGTTTTTATGTTCTTTTTCCTACAGAAGGTTTGAAGTCCCAAGTTGCCCGCCACAGTCTGAACTATATACAGGAAATTGGAAATGGCTGGTTTGGAAAGGTAAGATGTTCACATTTACTTTTTTTCCTTCCTAGTGCTAGTGTTTAGAATTTGAAGCTAATTAAGAATTGTTCTGTGTGACATTCCACATTCTCTTTGGATGCTGTGGTACGGATTGATTCTCCTCATTATGCCTGAACCCCCCCCCCCCCCCCCCCCCCCCCCCCCCGCCCCAGAAAGAGGGGTTTCGGCGTTTCCAGGTGGATACGTTTTTCCAAGAAGGCCTTTTATTTATATAGCAGATGCTTTTCTCATTGTTGGTGCAAGAACAGTAAACAGGGAAAAGAGACTGGAATTTTGGAAGCTTTTTATCCTCCTCAAGTTAAATTATTATTTTATTTATTTATTATTTATTTTTATATTTTTATTATTGTTTTCATTCTTCTCCCCTTCTCCCTCCCTCCCTCCCTCCCTCCCTTGTGATACTGAAACCACTTTAGAATTCTTGATGCACCGTAGTATTGTAATGAAAATCACGACAAAGAACTGTTCTCTCTTTCTCCTGGCCTGTCAAGGGACGAATGGTAACAGTGCTCTGTTGATCCTTTTACCACGGGGTATTCAGAAGGAATAATTTTATTACAACAGCTAGTTCCATGATGTAGCTAGCAGTCATTCTGGGTAAAAGGTTCCTAACTGAGCAGCGATTGCATCGTAAGCAGGGTGGTCAAGACAAGATGTATGTGCTCAGTGGTCAGCCGTGTTACGCACCTTGCTTTCCATTCAGAGTTGTTTGTCAGTCCTGTATCTTTGATGTCATGCAGCCTTTATTAGTCACTGAATCTTCTAAGCCATATAGCAAAACCTATTACCTATCACATTGTTCTCAATGTGGAGGGTACAGCGTGGGGAACGATGGGTGAAGTCCTGACCTGCGTGGAGTCTACGAATGTAGCAGCAAACGAGAGAACCCTGCCCGACAAAGGCTAAATCTCTAGCTACAGAGAGAGTGTGTGTGTGGGAAGATCAGACAGTAAACATTCAGGAGGAGGAGACGGGCCCAGAGGGGTGTGGGGGAGCCAGGTGATGGGAGACAGCATACGCATCCAGAGACTTTTACTCAGAGTGAGGTGGGAGAGGACTCGGGCGTCTGAGACCCGAGGGATGCAGCCTGGCTTGCCTTCACAAGGACCAGGCGGGCAATTATGTTGTGGAAGGCCAAGGGGAAAGCAGGGAGATTGCTTAGAAGGCTACTGCAGTCATACGGGCGAGGTGCAGGCAGGCTTGGATGATATAGCACGGAGTGGTGACAAGTGGTGCAAGTCGAGATGGCGTTTGCGATAAGAGCGTGCGGGACTGGGGACGGATCAGATGTGGAGTCCGGAAGAGGGGGGTCAAGGATGGCTGCTGTGGCCCGGTTGGTGGGAAGCAGAGAATTGCTGTCAAGCGAAACGGAAAGATTAAGGAGAAGCAGGCGTGGAGGAGGAGGAGGTCGGGAGTTCGCTTTTGGGTAGGTTAGGTGTGCGATGGCTCGTGGGCATCCAGATGGAGAGAGGAGTAGGCAGTTGGAAGTACACACCTAGAGTTCAAGGGCGAGGGTCCAGGCCAAAGATAGACATTTGGGAGAACTCAGTGTATAGCTGGAATTCAAAGGTAAGAGGCCAGATGGAATCACCGAGACCCTGAACTGGAGGGGAAAGGGAGGTAGGGGGACTGAGCCCCGAGGGTCTGGTTGGGAGGGGTCAGCGCAGTCAGGGAGAGCTGGTGACGGAGACTGAGGTAATTGGCCACTGAGAAGGAGGGGGCGCAGGATAGCGGGGTGTTCTAAGGGTCGGCGAAGAAGGAGACCCAAGAAGATAAATGGTAGTGACTGCTGCTGGCAGACTAAGACAAGACTGGGAAAAGTGGGACTCGGCCACGTGAGGTCCGTGATATTGTCAAAAGAGGCTGTTCGGGGGTCACGTCCTCACATGTAGGTGCAAGGGAGAAGGTGGAGACGGCTCGTGTAGACGACCCCGTTGAGGAGTTTTACCGTAAAGGGAGCAGAGACGTGGAGTACGAGCCGTTTGGGGCCGTCCCAGGGCCAAGGGAAGGTTGTTTTGGTTTGCTTTGCTTTTTATAGGCTGTGTAGCTATTTTAGCCACTTTATGCAGTAGGGGAGGAAGTGATAATGCAGGAGACAGCAAGGGGGGATGCTGTCAGAGTTCTCTTGAAACGGGAATAAAAGCAGCGTGTGGGTACAGGTGCTGGTATAAAATGGGGAAGTCCACTTCTGGTTACTTTATTCAATGAACAGAGGCCAGTTTGAAAGGGAGGAGTCAAAAGACACGTTGGGGGTTTGAACAGGAGGAGAGGGTGTGAAAGAGTCCTCCCGGGAAATCCATCCGGTAGGGAACGCAGCGGGGGGATGGGAATGCTGAGGACCCTCACAGATTTGAAACGAGGCCAGTCGCCGTGGTCGTGTGCGTGTTTTGTCTACATTCGGTGTTACTGTAGGCAGGTAGTTGAGTGTTAGCAGCACTGGGGTTTGGCTGAGCTCCTAGGCCTCAGCAAGAGTGGTGAAGGGGGTGGCGGTAGTGGAGGATCATGGGCCCTAAGCTGCCAGGGAGGGGAGGGGGCCCTGTGGTAGGGCAGTGGTAGAGGGCTGCTATCGTGAATGGATCTGGAGGCCAGGTTGTGCCCTTCTTGGGTTAGACGGTTGAAGTGAGCTGGAAATCAGAGGACTGGTAGAGAAGGAGAAGTTAAAATTCAAGGTTAGGGAGGCATCTGGGTGGCTTAGTCAATTGTGTCTGCCTTCAGCTCAGGTCATGATCTCACGGGTCATGAGTTCAAGCCCCATGTTGGGCTCTGTGCTTACAGCATGGAGCCTGCTTTGGATCCTATGTCCCTCTCCCTCTCTGCCCCTCCCCCACTTGTGTTCATTCTCTCGCTGTCCCTCTCTCTTTCTCTTTCTCTGTCTCTCTCTCTCTCAAAAATAAAAACATTTAAAATTCAGGGTTTAGGACATGATCCAATAATTATTAGCTAGGTCTAGACCTGTGGGAGTTTTTTGCCAAGATTGGGTCATAGAAAAGAGTATTGGAAGTGAGGTAGAAAACCTAAGAGGTCAAGATGTTGACTGAATTGTCCCTGCTGACATTGAAGACCAAGGATGATGGCAGCGGTGGTAGAGAGAGTGAGATTATCCTGATCTTTTCTGGAATTGATATCTGATCAGTGTTAGGCTTATGGTAGATGTACAGGCTAGTTATTTGAAACCAGGAATATGACAAGGTTATCAGAATTTCTTGTCTGTTTCTTTTTCTGCCCTTACATTCTTTAATAAACACAATACATGCTGTTCACTTATTCTCAATTTCCAGGGCATTAAAGTTAATCTACTCGATAAAATATTGAAAACTATTTCAAAAAGAAGGCTTTTAGTTTTGGCCATTCTTGAATTAAATGAAAACTTTCACTTCATCGTCATTTTCATCTTAAATATTGTATTTTTGGAACACCTCTGTATTGCCCAATGTTGTATTTGGTATTTTGCTCGTCGTGTGCTCGTTTGCTCGTTTTCATTCATTTTGTATTCTGTTGATTTCGGTGGCATATTTTTTCCTTGTGTTTTAACTGAGGTTTCGGTATAAGATAAAGGTCTGGAATAATTGCGATGCCATAGATTTTTAAAGTCACAATGCTGTGATAATATGTACGCTGCTGTTTGTCCCTTTACTTTCTCTTATGTGAAGGAGACAAAATAACAAAACCCAGCTGAAGTGTTTTGAGAAACATTTGAGTTCTGTTTGAACTGAACTTGTGAATAACTCTTCTGTGATGTCACCGGTAATATTTGTGAAAGTATAGTACATTTTTAAAATAAATAGAAAAGAAACACGGATACATAGATGAATGCTGTCCATATCCAGTAAACAGTTTAAAACAAGGAAAACATTTTCATTTCACAAGCTTTTTCTGAGGTAGTATTTTCATAATAGAGGACCTTCTGATTGTTCCTTCATTTATTTTCCTGGATTCCATTTCCTGATGAGTGAGACCTGCTTCTTTACCATTTCGATGGAAGTGAGATGAAAACCTGTTCTTTGTTTTAGGTCCTCCTTGGAGAGATTTACACAGGCACTAGTGTAGCGAGAGTAATAGTGAAGGAGTTAAAAGCGAGCGCGAGCCCAAAGGAACAAGATACTTTTTTGAAAAATGGCGAACCTTACTAGTAAGTACCTTAAGATGTGTTTTGTAAACATAGTCCGGGGTCTGTTGAGGACCAGGTGTTTAAAATGACTTTGCAATGTATCGTATTTAAATTGTGATGAATGTTAAAATTTAGATTACTGTCTGAACAGGTGTACTCGTGTGCTCCCTGATGAATGACACGTGACTTTTCTTTTCCCCAGTGTTCTTCAGCATCCAAATATTCTTCAGTGTGTTGGACAATGTGTAGAAGCAATTCCCTATCTCCTGGTGTTTGAGTTCTGTGACCTGGTAAGTTTTTAGTGGAAATTCAAGGTCAAGCGTTCGAAACGTGACACCCAAGTGTTTTTGACAGATAGAAATGCCGGATGAGGGACTGCTTTCACTTCTGTCCCCCGTTTTAAAAACTTTACAATGTGCTAAGTCATTACCTTTTGAAAACAGTCCTGACGGACACTTACGTCAGTGTTGTTTTTACACTCCATCCCTATGCTGAGCTGTTCACGTGCATTTCATCTAATCATATTTGTCCACACTTTCTATATGATTAAAGTAAGGCTCACGGAGATTGAGAAAATGTTATTCATCAAGGATATGCCAGAGCCAGAGTTCGGATCTCCAGCATCCCCTTCCCTAGAGCTCGAGGTCTTTCTTGACCTCAGCTAGGCAGTTTGAAACACTTTTCCCCAATGAGGTAATCATCGTACCTGTAGAGCACCCGTGACCTGTCAGGCTTTTAAAATAGTGAATGTACGTGCCGTTTAGATTTTTAAATAATTAGATGATTTTTTTAACCCAAAATTAATAGCCTCACTTCTTCGCATGACAGTATTACTGAGATTTATAAGTTGGAAAAACTGTGTTTGTGCAGTTTGTGCATAAAAGCTGCACAAACACGGTTTTTATGAATACTAATTTTTATGTGAAAAGTTCCTGTAAACATGTTTTTTTAAAAAACTGGGTTTTGATTGATTTCTTCGCATCGTCTCCGTTTTCAGAACGTGAAAACATTAAGATCGTGCACGGAAAGGTGGGAGTACATCGAGATAAACCCCCAGTTCGTTCAGACAGTATTTTCAGCCGGCAAAATCAAAACGGGCAGTAACCATTGTGGATTTTTGTTCTAATTCCAAAGTGTGATTTGAATATTCCTCTTGTTGGCAGTGGTAGTTAATTACAAAGAAAAATTAATAAACTTGATATATTAGCTTTCATTGGATTATATCAGAGTAGCCCCCAATCTCAGCGACTGCTGAGAGCAGAGTGGTTCTCACTGATCTTGTACGTCAGCTCTGTTCCAGGCTGTGTTCAGCTTCACTCTAGGATCAGTGTATTTTATATTCTCTGTAGGCGCTGGGAGGGGGAGGATGTATATTCTGGTACATTCTGTGCAAGTGTATCTGTATAGGTCTTCTGGGTCAAGCATATGAGGTGGTTCAGATCTCCTGCATCCTTCTGATTTGGGAGGGCATTGATAGAGGAGTCTGAGTCTGTTTTCTATCAGTTACTAAGAGGCACAGTAGAATCTGCTCTGATTACAGATTTTCCTTATAATTCTAGTTGTATTTGCTTTGAATGTTGTGTCAAGGATACAAATTTAGAATTGATGCAATGTCTTGTAATTTTAAGCTTTCATTATTATGAAGGGACTCTTCATAAGATTAAAAGCATTACTGAGGATTAAGTCTGTGCTTTACTGATATTAATATAGTTATCCCAGCCTTTTTTGGTTAGAATTTGCCTGGTGTGTCTAAGTCCTTTGGTTTACATCACCTGAAAATAGCTTATCGTTAAAATTTTGTTAATCTGTCAGTCTTGATCACTTACCATGGAACGTGTGGTCCGTTTATGTTTATTGCATTTATGACATGGTTGGAATTTTTATGTACCTATTTTGTATTATTTTTCCTACCTACTTGTTTCAATTTTTCTGTTTCGCTTTTCTGCTAGCCTTCTTTTGGATTCTTGGTGGGTTTTTTTGGGGGGGGTGGGGCTGGTGGTTGGTTCAGTTTTTCGCACCTACTAGTTCGGATTTTAGATACTGTTCTTAGTTTTTGGTGCGATGACACTGGAAGTTACAATATGCGTATGTAATTTGACTAAGTCTAAAATTAATATTTTAACCCTCCCCCAAAGAAGCTGGGACCTCATAGAGCTTTCCCTCCATGTGAGGAAAACTGAAATCCCATTTGCTTTTTTGTCCCAAGCCCACATTTTCTCCGAACATCAAGGGTGCTTCTTTGTTGAACACCTGCTATTGGAAGACAAATTCCCACATGGATCCATGGATCCGGAGGGAGAGTTCGGTCACTGTCCTCTAGGCCCCCTTGGTAGTGAGAGCAGACATGTGATCGTGGTTATTTAGCCCGATAAACCTTTGAATGGAGGCATGAGAACTAAGAAGACGACCTACTCGATGACATTCCTGATTATTTTATTGCATCTACGTTTTGTTTTATCTCAATGTTATCAGTCATAATGTTTATGACCCTCGGTTATTACAATATGAGAACGGCTCCTTTTAGTCTGGCTCAGGCTAACTGATGTGACAGGTGATTCTTGTGCGGACAGCGTTTGAGAAGCCCTATGGTCTAGTGTCTCTGTGTGAGGAGACAAGTCTGCAGTCAGAGTTGTAGTTTTCTGAGACACTCTATGGTGGTTCTTTTGGGTCCCTAAGCTCTTGATATTTTTTCTGAATAACAATCAAAACACTCTTCCTGATCAAACACAACAAAAATGTGGCAGGGAGCATATCTACTTGAAATACCACAGTTCTCGTAATTACAAAACTATCTCAGGGCGCCTGGGTGGCTCAGTCGATTAAGCGTCTGTCCCTTGGTTTTTGGCTCAGGTCATGATCTCGCAGATTGTGGGTTCGAGCCCCCCATCAGGCTCTGTGCTGACAGTGTGGAGCCTGCTTGGGGTTTTCTCTCTCTCCCTCTCTGCCCCGTCTATTCCTGGAAGTTTTATTAGACATTATTGTTTTTCCTGGAATGGTAAAAGCTTCTGGATGCTCACCTTATGTTGTCTTCTAAATGGTTCAGGCGATGGGTTTAGTTTTAGTGCTATTTATTTTTTCACAAAGCTGCTTGTTCTTTTTGGGAGTAGTAGTTTAACCTACTTTATAAAGAAACTGAAACATTACAAAGCACACAAACAGCTCCTTTACAATTACTATAAAAAAGTCAGAATTGACAAGATTCAAGAGTATTCTTTGTATCTTTGTCATTATACATTTTTTAAAATGTTTATTTTTGAGAGAGAGAGAGAGAGAGAGCACGAGCGAGCATGAGCAGGGGAGGGAAAGAGAGAGAGAGGAGACACAGAATCTGAAGCAGGCTCCAGCCTCCAAGTTGTCGGCACAGAGCCTGACGCGGGGCCCAAACCCATGAACTGTGAGATCATGGCCTGAGCCGAAGTCGGACGCTTAATCGACTGAGCCACCCAGGTGCCCCTTATGTAAATATAATAAATACATGCTTTTTGTTAACATTCTTTTTATATGGTTTTTACCCAGGACATTTGGGTCTCACATTTAAATGCATATTCTCCAAGTACTTACTAGACTGAGTATGCGGAGAATATTAACTTACCCAAAGTTGTACTGGTTTCCGTATTTTGGGGTGAGGATTATGCATATAGCCCTCCAGAATTAACAAATAAAACTTTTTTTTTTTTAATTTTGTACACCCATTCAACAAATACGACTCCTTGAAACATTTTATGTGAACCTCCTAAGTCGTCATGGGAGAACGTTCACTCCTGTAGCTAGAAGTTTGGAAAGAGCTCCTCACCCCCACCAACAGCTTTCATTGGCGGTGCAGAGCTAATAGCTATTTTTAATTTAAGTGCACTGCCCAGCGGTACGTTGATCAACAACAAAACCTTAAAAGCAATCGTTTCCCAAAAAATTACAAGTTACCACACGACCCAGGAATTTCACTTGTAGGGACATATATCCAAAATCATGGAAAGCAGCATCTCAAAGAGATGTTCACACGCCCCTGTTTATAGCGGCATGATTCGCAGTAGCCAAAAGGAAGAAGCAGTTCAAGAGTCCATTGGTGGATGAATAAGTAAACAAAATCGAGTCTATACCGTGGAGTATTACTGAGTCTTAAAAAGGAAGGAAATGCTAACACCTCCAACGTGGATGAACCTTGAGGGCATGATCAGTGAGATAAGCCAAACCGCTGGAAGAGGATCCCGCGTGGCTCCACCTATGAAGCATCTACAGCAGTCAGACTCACAGGGACCGAGAGTGGGATGGTGGTTGCCGGGGACCGAGTTGGGAGAGATGGGGAGTGTGCCTAATGGGGACACAGTCTCAGTTTGGGAAGATGAAGAGTTGTGGAGAAGGACGGTGGTGACGGTGGCACCGCAGCGTGAATGCTCTTAATGCCCCCGAACTGAGCACTTACCGGTGGTTAAGATGGTAGTGTTACGTTACCGGTTTTTACCACACACGTGCAAATCGATGATTACTTACTGTTATTTAAGGTGCCATCCCAGCTGGTCCCTGTGCTAGCAGGATGCTAGGAAGTGCTCCGAGTGCCCAGTCTCCTGTCCAGGTAGAGGCTGTTGACCCAGGGAACCCTCCACCTTGCCTAGCAGCGAGGGTCACGTTTGTGTCATTGGACCGTTTCGGGCTCATCACCTCTGGGCCCTGCTAAGCTTCAGAGGGAGCGGGGTCACCAGCTCTGAAGTCCGCTTGCCCAGGCTCGGTGTGTGCAGTGGCTCCGTGGCAGGAATGGTCAGGTAGCATCATCCCGGTGAACCAGAGAGGGCACCCACCTGCGGGGATGTCCCCCCGACACACCAAAGCCTCGCTTCAGTACCGAGCCCTGCTCCCGGCCTGGATGCCCCACAGCCCTCCCAGAAGTAGGCCATCCAGAGCAGAGGGGCGTCACCTGAAGCAAAACCGCCCACTGGCAAGGATCCAGAGGACAGAGGGTAATAGCTCGGGCTTGGTCATAAGCAGCTGCGGCCACAGTGAAAGGAGCCACTATCTTCACATGTTCTTAGTAGGTCAAGAGCTATTGAATGAACATTGGCCCTTCAGTCGTCATCGGGCGGTGATCATACGCAACGATAACATCTTGTAAATAGAAAGGAGAGACTATTTTTGCACTTAAGTCATTCTGGTGATGTGGAATTACCGGTCTGTTGTTGAAAAAGCGCTTTATCTTAGACTTTTTATGAAAGAAAACGAAGAGAGAGCGAGTCTGGTAGCTGGACTGTAGCCACCAGTTTGGAACGCTCATGGTGCCGTGCTCAGGGAAGGAGCGATGATTGCGGGCTGCTGCCTCCGGCTTTCTGCCACGGAAGGTGCACACCGCTCGCTCGTGAGTGTCCAGGCAAGGAGATTGCTTTTGGGTAGGGACCACTCATTCAACAGAAGCGTACCAGGCACCAGCTGGGTACGAGGAGCTGTGCCCGGCGCCCTGGGGAACACAGGCGGGTCACCCGGGTCCCTGTGTTTCCTACCTGGAGAGCCAGGCTGGCCCGCCTTCAGATGCTCATCCTGCCACTCGTGTGTCACTCTGGAAAGTTACCTGACCTCTTTAAGTCCCAGTTTAGGCCTCTGTAAAATGGGGATAATGCCACCTACCCTGTAGACTACCCTGACCATTAATAAGCTGGTAAAGTAAGTTTTGGAGCACATGGTAAGTACTCAAGACATAGGAGCTATTTCTATTCATATTTAGTTACTTAAATTGATCGCAGTTAGTGATTGAGTAAAGGTCTGAGTAGTGTGTATTGAAGTATGGCAGTTCTGGGCACCTGGCTGGCGCAGTCGGGAGAGCATGCAACTCCTGATCTCAGGGCCATGAGTTCAAACCCCACATTGGGTGTAGAGATTACTTTTACAAAAGAAAAAAAAAAAAAAAAAAAAGGGAGAAGTATAGCAGTTCTAACTGGGATCATTGGAGAAGGCTAACTTTGGAGAAGGAGTTTGCTCAGCACGCAAGAGCAGTTGGATAGACCTCCTAGGGGGAACAGCCCCTCAGCCAGTGTCCCCCTGGGGAGCCGGGGGGGGGGGGTTGGGGCGGGAAGGGCAGGAATGCACGTCCTGGTGAGAGAGGCAGGCTGACGTCTGCTGGAAAAGATGAGCTGAAAGGGTGAAAAGCAGAGACAGGCCACTCTGGAGCCCAGACCGAGGGCCGAGGTGGCAGAGAGAGGAGTGCAGGTTACACATTGCTCTGTCTTAATCTTTCTGAAGATTCATCCGTTTCTTTGACTCTTGTCACCTGACTCCGAAGCAAGAGACAGTATTTTCTTTGCGAGGGAGCGTTCTTTTTGGCTTTCTGATCGCCGATAAAGCAGAGGACGAGTTTCTGAAAGGAATTAGCAGTAGCCACATGAGAATGGGAAAGAAGTCCGTTTGGGGTTCTCGATGTGCTGCATGTTCCTCTGTGGGGCTTGCTTTAGTCCGCCTCTTGTCAGGAGTCAGGGCCGCTTAGAATCATGGGCTCTTAGAGCCGAAGGAACCTTGGCCATGCCCACCAAGAGGCCTAAGGAAGGGATAGCTCTAGCCGGTCTGTGCCGGACCTTGTGCTGGGCACGGGGTATCCGTTACTCACTTCGTGGGTGTTGAGAGCCCTTGTGAGGTGGGGTGGCAGGAGCTCCATTTTACAGATAGGGAAACTGAGGCTGAGGAAGATGAAGGTGCTCATTGAAGCGCCAAACCCAGGCTTCAGCACCACGCTTTCTGTTCTTCTTTCTTTGTCTGGTTAATTGGCTTGCCTCAGGTCACATGATCACCAGTGGCAAAGTAGGGATCTTAATTTATGGCTTAACGTTATTCTGTGTGTTTCTATATCACGTGGTTTAACGGTTGTACATGTTTTTTCCACCAGAGGGAAACCTGCACTTTAGAACTGTCCTTTCGTACAGAAGATGCCTAGTTAATGGGCATGTCTTAGTTACAAATGTGTTCATCAAGTAAGCCCATGCACGGGGAGCCTTGTAGGTTCTGGGCAGACAAAGATGAATGGCATGTCCCTGCCCCCACAGAGCTCACGAAGAAGAGAGGGTATGGGGTAACAGTGGAACAGAGGTGCGTGTGACAGGGTCCCTGGCCAGAGGCAGCAGAGAGGACGACGATGCAGCATGATCAGGCTTGACAGCGAGGGTGTCCCTGGGCCCTGCTGGTGGCCTCTCCCTTCCTCACACCTGGCTGCCGCCCTGGGCTTTGGTGAAAGTAGGCCTTGCCCGGGACTTGGCGATGGGTTGGACGTCTAGAGACAGAGCGGACTCGAGGACGAGGGCTTCGGTTTTGGTCTCACCCCCCGGGAGGATGGTGATACCATTTCCCGAGACGGAGCAGGTTGTCCGAGGTCTGCATCAGACCAGCTCGACGGAAGGCATCCAGGAGAGGGCGTCAAGTCAGCAGTTGGGAAGATGAGTCTGGGGCTCGGGAGGAAAGCCTCAGGAGGGCTTTGAGCCTGAGAAGTGCATTAGAGATGATTTTTAAAGCCTTGGGGTGGGTAGAGTCGCCCGAGAATGAGTGTCCGCAGTGGCAGGATGGATGGAGCCCTGGGCGGTGCCAACACTTGCTGATGAGCGAGAGGGGGAGGGGCCACACAGGGGCCTGGAAAAGGCATGCCAGTGAGCTAGGAGGAGACCGGGAGGCGGGGGGAGGGGGGAGGGATGACTCTACCCTGGCAGTGCTGGGGGGGGGGGCGGCAGCGGCGGAGCGGGGGGGAGGCGTGGGGACAGGGTCACGAGGGAGTGGGATCCCGGGAGGTGGGCCAGCCAGTGCAGACCAGGCTTCAGAGTGCACGTGCGAAGGGGGAAGGGGAGAAGGGGGAATGGGACGGCCGGGGCAGGAGGAGTGTGGAGGCAGAGGGAGGCTTGTTTGGTTCCTGGTTGGACTGACCTGAGGGGTGTCTGAGCGCGTGAGCACAGGGGTGAGTAATCCGTAACAACGGCGCTTGGTGCGTCGGGGGATGGACGCTGGCAGGTGAGGGCTCGGGGCTGAGGAAGCAGCCTCCGGCGGGCGGGGACACGGCCAGACGGGTACTGGGGCGTTGGCTTCGTGTGGACATTTCCTTCCGTCAGTGGGGGCCCAGTATGTGGCTGTTTATGCTGGTCTTGCACCCGTTCATTCCAGTTTCGTTTAAAAATCATAAATTCTCCCCCAAAGTCCTCCTGTTAAAAGTATAAGAGACTGTAATTTTGCACTCCTAGAACTCCTCGCTGGTTGCGTTTTCGCATTGTGATGAAATGAATTCATCGTTCGCGGTGCCCCGAAGAAAGCTGCGTGGCCCTCCTGGTGGCCCGGGCTGGAATTTAAGAGGACACTAGTGCGCCTCTGTCTGAAGGTCTGCGGGCCGCTCGGGGCGGTGCGTGAAGTCCTTCCCGGGCCCCGGCTCCGCGCAGTCCTGAGTGCGGCGCTTTGCTGCCACCTAGTGTCATACGTCCTTCTTTTCCAGGCTTTCTGGGAGGGTTTGGGGGAGGATCTGAGAAATTTTTAAGACTTGGATAAAGGAAATGATTTTAATTCAGAATATATTGCTGTTCTTCGTGGGTTTTTCTTTAAATAAGGGACCAAAGTAATAATCCCTGTCTGCTCACCAAGTACCACGCAAACATAAATAAAGTAAACCTGGCGTCTCAATACGGTTTTGTCTGTTTTGGATAGAATGAATCCAGTTTTGGTATTTATTTAATAGAAACATTTTTACTGTAATTAAAGATTTTACGCTGATTTTTCTTCTAAATGGTGGCACCAGGAGAGCCGACGGTCTTTCTAGAACATAGAACCAACCCTGGGTCCTGCACAAACCACCACGAGTCCCATCGGGCTCCTCCGTAATCATTGGTGTCAGCTCCTCACCCAGCTTAGAGGTGTGTTTGCCAGCGTTTTGCTAACTGCTGACTTTGTCCCCCGCGCTGGGGGTTGGGGTCGGGAGAGGCCAAGCTGGAAACATTAGGGGCGGTAACATTCTTAAGCAAAATCCCCTTGTGCTTGTTATGCATCTTCTGGTGAGATTTGGGGAGTGAATTACTGTGGAGAGAAGACACCTTGAGCACAGTGGATGGTGATGAATATCCAGCTGCCGCTTGAACAACATGGGTTTGAGCCGGGCAGGTCCCACACGTAGAGTTTTCCCCACAAATACAGGCCAGTGCTGTAAATATATTTTCTCTTCCTTATCATTTTCTCTACACTTTCTTTTTTCTGGCCTACTTTATTATAAGAATATAGTCTATAATATATGCCACATAAAAATATGTGTTAAGCAACTCTTCGTTATCAGTAAGGCTTCTGGTCAACCACAGGTTGCTAGTGGTTGAGTTTTTGGAGAGTCTGAAGTTCTGTGTGGATTTTCCACCACTCGGGGGTCGGTGCCCCAACCCCGTCATTGTTCAGGGCTGAACTGCGCTTTAGATAACCTTGAAAAATAACTCCACCCACTCTGCCATTCTCCCTTCATGGCCAAAGTCACTTGCAAAGTGTTCACTGTTTGTCAGCAGCTTCTGTTTGTTTTGAGAATTGGCCAGATACAGCACAGCATAATGCTACTTTTGTGTGAGGGTGATTTTTTCTTAGATGGATATTGCAGGAAAGGGGTTGGACAAATGGATTTAAGTTGCCATTTCACTGGTAATGTAAATAAAAAGCTGTTCATTTTCATATTTAGTTTCCATGTGGGCCACCTTATGAAAATCTCATTAGCCTGTAGGCCTGGAGCTTTTTGCTGGTCTTAGTCTGGATTAATGTATTTGTCATGAGACTCCGTCTTTATTCCCACCCACTCCAACACTGGGTAGAGCCTAGCCTGGGGGAAGGTGGGGTGGGGGTGGGAAGGGGCATGTATTTTTATTTTTGAGAGAGAGCATGCACAAATGGAGGAGGGACAGAGAGAGAGGGAGACAGAATCCGAAGCAGGCTCCATGCTGTCAGTGCAAAGCCCGACGCAGGCCTCGAACCCACAAATCACGAGACCATGACCTCAGCCGAAGTCGAATCCTTAACCGATGTAGTCTCCCAGGCTCTCTGGGACATGTATTATTCAAAGGCAAGAAGGGTCTCTTTCTCTCCTGGAGCGGCTTGTGATTCCAGCATCACGTCTGGGAGGAAATAAGAGGTAGGACATACGGGTCCCGAGGGCACGAAACTGCTTCCCTGGCAGAGCAGTCCCATTAAGTTTGGGGGGATCCGACAAATGCATGTGGCTGACATGAAGTTATTTTACATTCATTCTTATAAAGTAAATTGATTTGATCTGCAACCCTAAGTGGATTTTCTTGACAGGTTGGTAAAACTAAACAGTAGAGATACGGCCCCACTGTTTATTGGCTGTGGCCTCGTCGAGATTTCTTAACCTCCTTGAGCCTCAGTTCCACAGCCAGGAAATGCTTCAAATTGCAGGAATTATTCGAGGCAGCAGGTGTAGACACTCCTCGCACGGTGCTTGGCACACTGCTCAGAAGTTCCGGTGGCAGTAATTATTAATTTCAACATTATCATTCACATAAAAACCACTGAGACTGGGAATGAAAGCCTTTAGATGTTGCAGCAGGCCTAGAATTTACACTGCAGTGTGCAGTTAAAGGTAGGCAAACGTTTGTCATGGAATATTGTGTTCTAAGGTTTTATTCTGGGTAGAATTGGATAAATTTGCTCTTTCCTGACATTTGCAAGAAATGCATTCTATTCTTTAGTTGGTTACCTTCCTCAGGAGTCGTCACTTGACCCAGGTATAATGACAATCGAAAGCTATTGGCTTGCTTTCTAAATTTTGTTAACTGTTTATATAAAGCTTTAGTTTGGAATTAAGTCCGATCAATAAATATTTACTCGTGGTGATAAGGAGAATGTGGAAGATTTTATTTCCTTAAACGTGTATTCCCCAAAACATACAGTCCTAAATTTAAGTCCTCAAAGAGGGATGCCTGCCTGGGGGGCTCAGTCTGTTAAGTGTCTGACTTTGGCTCAGGTCACGATCTGGCAGTTAGTGAGTTTGAGCCCCACGTCGGGCTCTGTGCTGACACCTCAGAGCCTGGAGCCTGTTTCAGATTCTCTGTGCATCTCTCTTTCTGCCCCTCCCTTGGCCATACTCTTGTCTCTCTCTGTCTGTCTCTCTGAAAAATAAACATTAAAAATTTTTTTTAATAACAAAGTCCTGAAAAAGAGGCAGAGTAACACGGGGCAGTCCGGCAGGGATACCTGGAGGGCCCGGCGTTGCGGTGGATGTGCCTCAGGAGGCGTCCGGTGTGAGTTTGTTCATTTTCCTGTCCGCGCTGCCAGACTCTGAATAGGCTTAGTAACTTTATGCAATTTTCTGGAGGGCCCGGAATGTTCTTTCTCCGAGCGGTCTTGGGGCCACACCGGGCCTTGGGGGAGCTGGCAGAGACTCGGCCAGCACTCAGAATGCTTCCCCCCCCTCCCCCGGCCGGTCTGCTTTCGTTCTCTCCCTCTCCGTCGCTCACGAGTGCTCTGGCAGTAGCCTTCGTGACCTAATGTCTGGCCGTGTGCGTCCTAGAATCCTTACAGGCAGTGCACACGGCACCATTTATTCAACTCTCCGTATCATCTCAGTTACCTGGAAATTTCTGTACCTCTGCACTTAGTTTAGATGGTGCATCACTGAGAAATTATCTAAGTTTCACTGTTTGGTTTTACGTGTGTTCATCTAAACTGATAGTTTATTTAAAGATAAACTAACGTTTGGTTAGAACGACCCTAAAAGATGATAGTGTTTTCTATACTTTTAAAGCATTTGGGTGGAATTACTCTTTGTAACTTGGAACTTGCTCTTTATTAAGGTCAAATCTTAGTTCTAATAAATAATAGTTGACACGGGCAGAGGCACGTGTGTGGTCGCCAGCGTGTTCGCCTCGTCCCCTCTGGAAACTGACCTGCGCTGCCTTTTGCAGGGTGACCTAAAAGCTTACCTGCGCAACGAGCAAGAGCACGTGAGGGGGGACTCGCAGACCATGCTGCTGCAGCGGATGGCCTGCGAGATCGCGGCGGGCCTGGCCGCCATGCACAAGCTGCACTTCCTGCACAGGTGGGTCCGTCCGTCGGCGCCCCGCTCACCGCCCGGGCTGCGCCGTCCGCGTGACGGGTCCGGAGAGTACTTGGAGGGTGTGTAAGCAGAAGCTGTCCGGGACGCCCCGGGTCAGAGCGAGGGTAGAGCTGGGCTTCGGTCAGACCGGAACCGGGCAATAGGATGTCTGCATACAGCCTGAGGTCCGAAGACCATTTCCAGAATTTCAGAGAATGTAAAAAATTGCACATCGCTCAGCCGGGGGCAGACGGCATCCATCTCCCCGCTGACGTCTCTCTGTGCTCCCCTGTCACGTCAGCTTCGGGCTGTGGTCCTGATTGTGCGATTTCAGGGTGGGTCCCGCTGCCCATCCCTGGGAGGGGAGGGGAGGGTCTGCTAGGCCAGCATCATCTGTTTGTGGAGGGTCACAACAGGGGTGCCAGTGCTCTGAGAGGCCTGCCCTCCCACCTCAGCGCCCCGCCCCCGGGCTGGGTTATAGGTGGTCAGGGGGTGTGCGTGAGCAGCAGTCAGTATAACGTATCTGTGCCGAAACCTTCCTGGTCCCACTTGAATAGCCGCAGCTCTTTGGAGCACGTTGTGTTTGGCTCAGACCATTGATGTAATTTTTGTAATTAATTTTTTGTAAAAAAGGGCTTTGAGTCCTATCGGAGATGATGGTTCTGTGAACCCAAAAGGAGATTGCTGCTTATTCTTCTCTAGCCTTCTGAGCTCTGATTTATATTTAAAATATGTTTGAGGGGCACCTGAGTGACCCAGTTGGTTGAGTGTCCAGCTCTTTTTTTGTTTTTTTAACTTTTTAAAAAAATGTTTACTTATTTTTGAAAGAGAGACTGAGCACAACAGGGGAGGGGCAAAAAGAAAGACACAGAATCCGAAGCAGGCTCCAGGCTCTGAGCTGTCAGCACAGAGCCCCATGTGGGGCTCAAGCTCATGAACGGTGAGATCATGACCTGAGCCGAAGTTGGTTGCGTAACCGACTGAGCCACCCAGGCACCCCTGGTGTCCGACTCTTGATTGCGGCTCAGGTCATGATCTCGAGGTTCGTGAGTTCAAGCCCCACATTGGGCTCCACGCTGATAGTGTGGAGCCTGCTTGGGATTCTCTGTCCCTCTCTCTTTCTCTCTCTGCCTTTCCCTGGCTCTCTCTCAAAATAAATAAACTTCGAATATATAAATAAAAAATAAAAATATGTTTGAAATTATTTCTCAAGTCTCCAGGGAAACCAGCTTCTCTTTAGTTTTTTTTTTTTTTACATTTTATTTATTTTTGAGAGAGACAGAGACAGAGCACAAATGGGGGAGAGGCAGAGAGAGAGAGGGAGACATAGAATCCGAAGCAGGCTCCAGTCTCTGAGCTCTCAGCACAGAGCCTGATGTGGGACTCGAACTCACAAACCGTGAGATCATGACCTGAGCCGACGTCGGACGCTTAACCAACTGAGCCACCCAGGCACCACTCTTCAGTTGACTTTAATTAGATAATTTAACACTTAACAATCCAAAGCCCTGAAAAGGCACACCTGTGTGTTTTGACTTTAAGGGCTATGAAGCATTCTATTTTTTAAGAGGTAGGTTTCATAGGAATATATTTATAGTATGATGCCATTTTTTTTAAATAAGAAAACACCTGCTTGTATGTTTAGAGCTGTGTATGCGTGCGTGCATGAGAGCAGACATGGAAAAGTACCCTGTCACATTCTCAACATTATTCAGGGTAGGAAAGAAAGAAAATTATTAACATTTTTCTCCTACATCTATATCTTATTTGGCATGCATAGTGAGTGAATCATTCTGATAAAGGGCTTTATAAAAGACCCCAGAGATTATGGGTTTCTTCAAGCCCAAGGCAGAATCCCTTATACAAAACTTCGAAATGTAAATGGTCTGTTTGCTTCATGACAGAGAAATCTTATATTTCATATCTTTAATATCTTATAGCAGGTTAATACCCAGCATATTTGTATTGTTAATCTTTTGTAAGTCACAGCAGATTAATCCCTAAAAGCTGGTTTAGGAATTTTTAGATCTTGGAAGATGGAGCGTTTGGAGAGAGTATCATGTCAGAGTCAGCAGCACAAAGGTCTCAGAGGCAGCTAGAAATGGCATTAAAGTCCAAGTACGTTCCTACTGCTGTATATTAAAAATTGGCAAAGACCTCAAAAAATTGGCAACCCATGAGTTGAGTTTTTTTTTTTTTTTTTAATGTTTATTTATTTTGAGAGACAGAACATGCGCACGTATGAGAAGGGGAAGGCAAAGAGAAGGAGAGAGAATCCCAAGCAGGCTCCACACTCTGCATGGAGTTCAACTTGGGCCTCATCTCACAACTGTGAGCTCGTGACCTGAGCCGAAATCCAGAGTTGGATGCTTAACCCACTGGGCCACCCAGGTGCCCCTTCCTGTGAGTCCCTATAGGTTGAAGTCCTACTTGATTTAGGCTTTTGTGAACTTCAGAACAAATACAGGTGACGAATTAAATCACATTTATGTTTGGATGTCATCCAGGCACAAAAACTCAAGGTGAAGAATATTTAAATTGTTAGCACCCCCCCCCTCTCTCTCTCTCTCTTTTTAAGTAGCCGTATTTTAATTAATTAATTTATTATTATCATGTTTTTGGTGGTAGCAAACTGTATAGCATATTTTTAAATTGGAATTCAGAATATTCATTGGCTGACTTAAAGTCAGGTTTCTGTGTTGGTTGAAAATAGAATAGCCCACATGTCCAACTAAAAGCTGTCAGCTATGTTTGGAAAGTGATCTAGTAAAGCACCCGCAATTAAATTTTATTTTTGCTTATTGTTTAAGAGGAGACTTATGCCTGGGTCTTAGGTAGCCTGCATCTCCGAAGCTTACATGTGACATCCGTGAAGGCCGTGTCAACAGCAGAAGCTGCCAGCGGGTTACGTTCCACGCCGTTCCGCCACTCTGGCCGAGAGCCTGGGACTTCCCGTCCCCTGCCCGTCAGGCTTCCTGAGCCGCTCCAGTGAGATGCCACAGGTCACCACCATGGGCTAAGTGCACAGAGGTTCTAGCGAGTAGCCCGGGCCTCGTGGTGCCTCAGGTAGCTGAGGGATGGAGTACCTGGATCGTTCGTGAGCCTCCTTAGGATTTTCCTGGTTTATTTATATTTTTTGAGGTTTATTTATGTATTTATTTTGAGAGAGAGAGAGAGAGAGAGAGAGCGAGGATCTCAAACAGGGATAGTGCTGATAGTGCAATGGGGTTCAAACTCCCGAACTGTGAGATCACGACCTGAGTCGAAACCAAGAGTCGGACGCTTAACTGACTGAGCCCCCAGACACCCCAGGATTTTCCCTGTTTTAAAGTTAAGGTTACCTTCTGCTGAGAAACACTGAGGTTCTCCAGCTCTCAGAGTGTGGGTATCCAGGGTTGCAGGAGCACGATAGATAAACACTAGGGTTAGGTTCTGTTTTACATTAGTTTTTCTTAAATTGTACTGTGGGTGTTCGCACCGGTAAAGATTAGAAAGTCTGGTTACTAATCGGCTTGTGCTGCACGGCTGGCATGAGTAGATCTTTCAGCTGGTGTGTTATTAGGAGATTTCATTAATTTGTGTGCATGTAAATCTTCAAATTTTATCTTTTCAAATTCCTTCTAATGTTTCGTATTCTAAAGATTAGTCTTTAAGGAAAAAAAATTTTGTACGGCAATAAATATGATTGCCGTTAATTCTTCCGATTATTTTATTTTACTTTTGAAGATCTAATTGGCTTTATTAAATTATTCATGAATTGGGCAGCCCCCGTCCAGCAAGTCAAGGGGGGGGGGCTCTCCCTAATTGATAATCTTATATCAAAGCCCCCTGTAGCATCTGGCCCTTAGTGGTGTTAAATGAAAAGAAGACACAGTTGTACTGTCACTTTGCTCTTATGATGCAAATCTAAGGATTTTCCTTATGCAGGCTGTGGAATCTGGCTTGAGCTACAACTCTGCAGGCACTTGACCAGTATATGCGACATGAGAGAATGAGGGCCCCAGGCACAGGGCCTCACCTCTTCTAGCCTCGTGTTCTTCACTCATAAGATCCTGGTCATAGAGCAGAGCTGGGGTTCCAAACCAGAGCTGGGGGCTCCGAGGCCCACACTCTGAGCCAGTAAACTACCCTAAGCACTCACTAGGCACCCTTTTTTACTGGTGGCATGATACTGTATCTCGAGAAACAGCAAGATACTAGTTTCTTTAAAAAACAAAATCAATAAGAATTTATTGTAGCTTGCTTATAGATATACTAAAGTATACCTGGAAGTGAAGCCAGAAAACCCATCCCATTTTTACCAGTGCCACAAAATTATTTGTTATAATTCATTATAAATTACTTGGGAATAATTTATGTGAGAAAGACACAGGACTGCGTGGAGACAGCTGTGCAGTCTTACTGAAGGACGTAAAATACGCGAGCAGATGGAGAGATGTGCCCCGTTTTATGGTGGGAAGGCAGGCAGCGCAATGTCCGTTAACTCAAAATTGAGAAGTAAGCTTCACAAACAATTCCAGTAAGAATCCTCACACGATTTCGGAGGGGGAGTGAAATTATCTTCAGCTTTATATGGAAAAATAAATGTCTAGAAGAGCCAGTGAAGTATGAAAAAGAGGCGAATTGGGGCAGCAAGGGAGGCTTGCTTTACGAGGTATCAGAACTCAGAGTCAGCCACTGAGATAGAGATCAGGACGGTTTTGATGGAGAAACAGGTAAGTGGACAGTAGCCAGTATGAGGAGCAAGTTAGTGTATGGCAAAGTGATGTTCCTGTCACTGGGGAAAAGGTGGCTTCCCTGTCCAATGTGGGCATAGCTCGTTACCCATCGGTGAAAATACTGGACCTCTGCACCACCCTGTATATAAAAATAAAGACGTAAGAAATAAAGGTGATTCCGGCAAAATTGCAGAAGGCTGTGTGTATGTGTTACCGAGGGATGAGCAAGACCTCCTGTCTGGGAAGGTCTTCCTTTCCTGAGGTAGGAAGCCCGGGAGTTGTAAAATAAAGGGTAGATACTACATCAGAGGCTGACTGTTCTCTGCAAATGAAATACTTTGTGTGGCAACAGACACCGTGACAAAGTCCGTGGACGACACCCCTGCGAAGATGTAGCTGCCAACGCAAGGAGCGGCCCCGGGGGGGAGGGGGGGGCGAACGTTCACGATACACAGCGGGCCTCAGAATTGGCGAGAGAACATCGACCCCTAGAAAGACGGGCAGAGACAGGGCCGGGCCAGCGGACGGGAGGATGATCACATTCAGTAGCTAGGGACACGCAGGTCAAAGTCACAGAACCTCAGGACTAAAGGAGCCCCTGCGTCTGTTGCTGGTAGGGATGTGGGGGAGTTTCCTGAATTTCGTGTAAATCATTACAAATCTTGAAGAGCTTTCAGGGCGGGAGCTGTATAATTAGAAATCCACGTTCCCTTTACCCCCTGCTAGACTCACTTCCCTAGGACATGGAAGCCCTGGAACTTAAGGACATGGATGAGAACGATCTGTTACTGCACCGTGTCGTCTGAAGGGGCGGCAAAACAAAACAAAAAAAAACCACAACAAAGCAAGCTTCGTTGTGGGGAGCGAGAACCCATCTCAGTCCGTCCGGCACTGTGGAAGTACCACGCGGCTACCGGAGGGACAGCTGCTGTGCTGGCGACTCCGAGGGCTTTCCGCATTGTGTGATGTTGTTGAGTAAAAAATGAAAAAAAGCGAGGATGTAGAGAGGCGGGCGTAACGTCGCATAGAGCAAATGCCTTCTTGTGTGTATACTATGTGTATGGGAAAAGTACAAAAAGATTATAGCTACCAGTCTGTTGAAACATGTTACCTGGAGGGTGGAGCTGGGGGAGGAACATATTTTAACGTTTATTTATTTTTAAGAGTGCGGGAGAGGGGCAGAGAGAGAGAGAGAGGGAGACACAGAATCTGAAGCAGGCTCCAGGCTCTGAGCTGTCAGCACAGAGCCTGATGCGGGGCTCGAACTCACAAACGGTGAGATCAGACCTGAGCCGAAGTTGGATGCTTAACCGACCAAGCCATCCAAGTGCCCCCCCCCACCCCCCAAAATTTTTTTTTAATTAAAAAAAAAAAATTAAAAAGCTGTGCTTCAGGAAGCTTTAGAAAAAGCCTAGTATTCCAATAACCCAGTTAATGCAAAATGCAGGTATGCTGTGCAGAGAGGATTAGGGAGGACAGAGCTGAAGGTGGGGGCTGGCCACGCCAGGGAAGGGATGCGCACCGCAGGAGGAGCGTGTGCGAGAAGCAGAGGGAAGGTGAAAGTGGGTGTCTTCGAGGGGAGGGCCGCTTTGCCTTGGGACCCTAGGTGTCAGTTTAAAATCATCGGTGCTAAGTAATGTATTGGATGTTCCATTTTTCTAGATGGTCCTGGGCCTTTTGGGAAAGTCAGTGTTCTGGGACCCATGGTGCAGCGCTGGGTTCTTAAGCCCGCTGGTTTGTCACTTGCTAAAACGTGCACACCTGAAACACGCCGGCCTTCTCTGACCCTGATCTGATGTGGCCTTTTAGCCCCGGCTTGGATTCTGGGAGTTGTGTGATGGGGAGTACCGGCCCCACCACAGGCCTACTGCGTTTTCACTCACCTTCTTCGTGATCCCGACACACGCCGAGTGTGATGCGGTTGTGTCCGGAAGGCAGTTCGTTGGCAGCTTGGCCCCGTCCTTGTTTGGACGTCTTCAGGACGGGCCCACAGGATCCCCTGCCTTATGTCAGAGTCACCTCCTTCTTAAGGACTTTGAGGGGCGTCACCAGGGTGTTGAGGGCAGTCGCTCCACGCTGACCGTCTTGCCGGCTCTGGGGAGTGTCCTCTGTCAGCCCCTCGTTCTCTTCCAGGGCACTGCAGCTCAGGAGGTGGCCGCAGACAAGACTCAGAGAGGCCCTCGCGTGCTCTCTCCACTTACCCCTCCTCTCCTTACACCTTGCCCTACAGTTCAGCCTCCCCGGCAGCCTCTGCTTCCACCGTCCAAGGAGGCTGTTGCTCTCTGGGCTCTGCGTCTGTGCCATGGTTTGGAAAGGACCCTCAACGGAAAGCTGGGGCGCATGTGTAGGTCACCTCTGGTATTTGGTTTCTCTTCAGGGTCGGAGCCCTGGGCTGTCCGCTGTGCGGGACCTGAAAACCACTTCCTTATGTATTTTGTCCAGTCTGGTCATTGTTTCCGGTGAGGAGGTGAGCCATAACCAGGGGTGGAGACCCCTAGCAGCCTGACCGTCCACCTCAGTGTCAGCTGTGGCCCAGCCCTGGGGAGAACGGAGAACTGAAGGCTTGGTATGATCCCCGGGCCTCAAAGCCCAGGCCCTCGGTGGTGGACAGCATCCTGGCCAAACCTTTTCCTCAGGGCCCACCCAGCGTTGCACGGTGCAGGTGTTCTGTGTACACGCAGAGCCTGGCGGGTGCCTGGCATGCAGCGGGCGCTCACTAAATGCAGCGTGGTTCAGCTAGCAAGGACTTACCTAGTAAATAGGAGCAAAAGCGGTCAAGACCGTGTCCTGGGTGCCGTTTCAGAACCCGTTTGCTTTCGTCTTGTGCTCGCACCTTTCTGAGCCACATCCTGCAGTTTCTTCAGAACCATGGAATGATTTTAACGCTCACGGCTGCCAGAGGCAGAGCGCTGCGAGCAAAGCAGGGGTTTGGGGCTCAAGTCGTTAATTCGGCGCTCGTCAGAAGATACGCCCCGACCTTTAATCCTTCCGACCCTGCCTCTTCTGTGAAGGGATAATCTTTTTCCTGAAGTGCTTTGTCAAGATGACTTAAGATAATGTACGTCACGCCCTAGAAGAATATTCAGTGCGAAGTTTCAGTAATTTTGCTTCCCGTCTGTTACTCTTTTTGTCAGGAGTTGGGCCGCCTCAGGAAAGTGTAGGTAACATAAATAGAGCCATTTTGAAAATGGCTCCGGCCCCGCCGAGCTGTTTCCAGGCGAGCAGTCCTTCTGGAGATGGGTTAACACTAGCTCTGGTGTGAGCTGAGAGCAAGCAGCGATGCTTCCTGGTGAACCCGGGCGGGGAACTCCTCAGATCTGTGGGTTCCCGCCTCCCGTGTCGGCCTGCTCCACTCACACAGCGGAGGCGACGGCCGTGGGGACCGAGCCAGACAGAGCCTGTCGGGGCCGGATCGTCTGGCACCCTCACCACTAGACCTGTTTTTCAACTTGAAGGAGAATATGCTGCGTATGTTTGTATTCCCCGGCCCAAAGCAGCCATTGACGTCAAGAATTACCTGTGCCGTTAAGTTACACCTTTGTGTTTTTCCGGTCTTTTGCTTTGCGTACTGTCGGGCTTCAGAGAAGGTTTGTACCAATTTTGCGTCAAATTAGAGACCTTTCGTATATAGCTTTATTTTACCCCTGCGAAAGCTTGTGAGTGTGCGTCCCTGTTTGTTCCTGCGGAAACCGAGGCTCTGATGTGTTAAGTGACCTGCCCCGGGTCGCCTTTGTCTGCCGCTTTCCCCCCTGGGCCGTGTGTGGCTCTGGGTCTCTGTGGGGTGGCGGCAGGGGGCAGGTGTGCAAGCCCCCCCCCCAGCCGCACCCCCGTTTTTGGCCTCGTCGCTTGGGTTTCCAGGCGACGAGGAGCGTTTCCCTGAGAACACCGGCCGGGTCGTATTCGAGTGTTAGGATGCCTTTGACAGTGAGAGCCGTGGCCTTTCGCTTCTGTAACTTTTCGTCTCTCCCGTAGCCCTCGCGTCCGATGTGTGTCAGGACCTGCACTGAGCGGGCGTGAGGAGCGGGGAAGCGGAGCGGCCCAGGAGCCGCTCGGGTGGACGGCCCGGATGGACGGCCCTCGGGGAAGGCGCCGAGGCCGCTGCAGGTGCCCCCGCCAGCGTCAGGCGGCACGCGCGGGGCCCCGGTGGAATGAGGCACCCAGCTTTTAACTCCGGCCCGAGGAGGGGGACGTAGGGAAGGTTAAGAAGGATCTGTCAACGGAGACTGCGGAAATGCCCGTCAGGGGTGCTCGACACCAAACCTCTGCTGGCAGAACCCGCGGCCCTGTCCTGTTGCGGCTGCCGGTCCCACGCACGGTGCTACCTGCCTGGAAGTGTGTCTGCTTCCCTGCTCTCGAATGGTGTATTGATTCTTCCTCCCTCCTGCCTCCTTCGTTCCAAACAAGGAGACTAGTTTTCTTAAGATTGGAAGTTTTGGGGCACCTGGGTGGCTCAGTTGGTTGGATGCCCAACTTCAGCTCAGGTCGTGATCTCTCGACCTCGACCTTTGTGAGTTCAAGCCCTGTGTCAGGTCCTCTGCTGTCAGCTCATAGCCCACTTCAGACCCTCGGTCTCCCTCTTTCTGTGCCCCCCCCCCCCCAAAAACAAATGAACATTGAAAAACAAGATGGGAAGTTTCTTGGAGCACCTGGGTAGCCCAGTCGATTAAATGTCCACCTTTTGATTTTGGCTCAGGTCGTGATCTCACAGTTCATGGGATCGAGCCCTGCGTCAGACTCTGTGCTGACAACACGGAGCCCACTTGGGATTCTCTATCTCCTCTCTCTCTCTGCCCCTCACCCACGCATGTGCGCGCGCTCTCTCACCTTCAAAATAAAAAAATACTAAAAAAAAAAAAAAAAAAAAAAAAAGATTGGGAGTTTCTCTGTTGCTCCCAGACACCACAGGCCTGAAAGCTTCTGAATGGACACTGAAAATTACCACTAGCAAACACAGCGTAGAGAAGAGTTGAACATAACCCGTTGGAAGTCTCAGTCCGCACCTGTTCATCGAGGACCAGCCGTACGCATGAAACAGCCCTCTGCTTGCTGGCCTGACGTGTTGTCGCTGGCAGTTACTGGTGGGGACGGCCTCTCGCTGGCTCTGCCACCCTAGTGGAGTTCCTTTGCTCCTAGGCCCGCTTCCTCATCTGTAAATAAGGAGCATGATAGCATCCGCCTCAGAGGTTCGTCGTGAAGAGTATATGTGTTAATACGTGGCTGGAGCTCAGAGAAGTGCCCGTGTAGAGTGAGTGCTTTGCAAATAACAGCCACTGAGGTGTGCCTGAATCCGTGCTGCCGTCACCAGCCTCATTAGCGTCCTGTTCCCCACGTGGAAGCTTTGAAGAGTGAAATCTTTGAAGATAAGAACGTAATCACTATAGGATTGTCTTCTACGATCAGAGGAAGACAGACATGTGGAGTTTTGGACCGCAGAAAGCCAGTTTTTGATAACTTTGTGATTTGACACTAAATTCAGTATGCTTTTCTGTCTTGACTTAGTGGACTTTTTAATTCCTATGCCGAATGATGATTAAAAAGATAAAAAGATTAAAAGATGATAAAGGGCTTGTACCAAAATCCGAAGTGCTGACTCTGTTGTCTGTATGGAGAGTTCCTTCCGAAAAAGCAGTTTTTACTTTTCAGTGGGTATGTTTTTGAGAATTAACATGTTCTTAAATAAACGATACAAATGAACTGTTTTAAGCAAGTCCTGAAAATGTGTTCTTTACCTACCTGTGGAGACGTGAGGTTTGCGAGAAGTAATTTGGAAAGGGCCTCCTTAGAATGCTCACGTGTCTTTGAGAAGGAAAAGTTAAAAAAACAAACATTTTTAATAATGTAGATTAATTTTAGGTGCTTGAGGCTGTAACTTTATTCATCTATACTCCTAATAAACAGACTACCACTAGACTATTACTCAAGTAATACAAGTTACTGTAAAAAACTCTTCAGACAATTTAGTATTTTAGAATTCTTGGTCACTCTTAAAACACTGGGAAATGAGCCATTGATCTGGTATTGACACGGCACAAGGTAAAGATGTGGTCAGCGTTTAACCTTAGCAGTTGTTTGTAAAACAATCTGATCGTCACCAGGGACTTAAGTAACAAAGAACGTGACATATAATCCCTTTCCCGTTAAAAAAGAATCTAAAACGTTATGGAGCCAGGGAGCCCAGCACACCACTCTGCTTTGTAGCAAATCTGAGGTCACATTGTGCTGTTTGCGGGTTCCCGTTGTCCTCATGCTCACATCCCTCTTTCTGTTTTCAGTGATTTAGCCCTGCGGAATTGTTTCCTTACCTCGGATCTAAATGTGAAAGTGGGAGATTATGGGATAGGACTCAGCAGGTACAAGGTAAGCCAAGGTTTAAAGATTCTCTCCTGAAGCTGATTTGATTTCATAGTCCCGAGGTGGTCATATCACAAATGCCACCCTGTTCGTCAAAGGAGGGTAAGATCTTGGCTACGTTGCCTTTCTGGAGAGCAGTTTGTTCATTTTGACGGTAGTGTTGGCTTCTGACGAGCAGTTTGTCGAGATGAGTGGCTCTGTGCTGAGGTTTTGTGACCGCTTTCCAAAGGCTTTGTGTAAAAAGACTTTTACACTGTGTAATTGATGTAATTTGATGGTGCATAATAAATTTTAGCATGAACCAATGGGCAATAATTCATGACCACCTGTATCAAAAAATAATACCGTGCATGTCACATCAGTATTTCTCCAGTAGAGTTTTGGCCCAAATTGAGTAAGCTTAGAAGTTTCGATTTTTAAACTCTGCCATAACTGTATCCCCAAAGAAGATAAGAGGTAGTTGAGGTTTTCACTTGTTTTTGTGTAGCCCAACTGCATGAGGTAGTGTGACGTGGGGCAAAGAATGTGACTGTCCTGGCTCCACGCCAGCAGCAGTGACACGAGGGTCGTGTCTGTTCTTTCTTACGGGGTTCTTGTGAGGGCCCCGGGGTCATATTTTCATAGTATTTTGTAACTGAAGTACATTATGCAAATATAAGTTGGTTATTTGTCTACACGGTACCTCTAGTGTCTTGAGCCCTTGCTGTCTACCAGGCACCATGAAGTAATTGCGGGCATTATCTCATTTAATCCTCACCATAAAGGGAGGTGGGAATTGTATGATCCCCACTTAACAGATAAAGAAAAAGGCTTATTAGCGTATTTGTTGGCTGCCCAGGGTCAGATAGATAGCCAGCAGGTGAACGGTTGAGCCTGGACTTACAACCCAGTCTGTGTCATTCTCGAGTCTGTGCTTTTATTCGGTAACGTAGGCACTGCTGCCCTACCTGGGGCATAAGGCCCAGCATGTTTTAAAAGATGTTTTGCTCAGAGTCTGTGTTCTGTGCATCCGACGTGGCGTACCTTCCTTTTCCAGGAAGGAAGGTTCATGGCTGGGCGAGCGTTCATGGCTCAGAAAGCAGCTCATGGAGCCCAGGAGGCTTCAGAGAAAAACCTCACCCACCTCCTGCCCAGAAAATCTCTCTTGACGCCCACTTCTTTGTCTCATGTGTCTTTTGGGTTGAGTATTTGTTTTCTGAGAATGACCTGGTATTAAATCATTGACTTCGCTAAAAAACATAATAGAATTAAAAATCCTGTATGTTTTCTAATAAAACAGGAGGATTATATTGAAACGGATGATAAAAAAATTTTCCCTCTGCGATGGACTGCTCCAGAACTAGTAACCAGCTTTCAAGACAGACTACTAACTGCAGATCAAACGAAGTATAGTAATATCTGGTATGTACTGATTTGCCATTCTGTTCGACTTTTGTGTAGCCAAGACTTAACTTCTTTCTCCTTGAGTGCTTAAGGAGAAATAGTTGAATAAGATGTAGGAACACAGGAGTGCCTGATGGTGTGAAAAAGACAGTTTATCGACGTCCTAGCAATTATCACAACTGTGATATCATTAACTTTTCTCTTACCCGTTCAACAGTAATAAGGTCCATAAATGTAGGAACCAGGTCTGTTTTCTGTGTCGACTGTAGGGCCTACAGTATAATAGAGGTTTTAAATATTGACTGCAGTGAACGAAAAAACAGAAGTTTGGACCATTATGTAATACTGTGATTTGTAGGAGATCAGTTTAATGGAAGTTGATAAAGAAATGCGTTTACGTCCTTGACTAACAATTTCTGTTACAGCTTTCTTAATTTGTGTATACATTTTTTTTGTACTGTTATCCTGCCTTTTCTATTTTCTTTTCCTCTTCCTGCCTTCATCTGGATTGATTTTTTTTAACTCCTTTTTCCTGTTAGTTTGGGAGCTGTATACTCTAGTCCTGTACTTTTATTAAAAGTTACCCTAGAAGTTATAACGTGTATTCCACTTACTGTAGTCTAATGTATCAGTTCATGTCTTGGCCCTCTCTCTCTGAACGTTGCAAGGCCCTCAGGATACTTTAACATACTTTAACTTGGTTTAATTATACACCTCCCCCCCCCACACGCGTGTATGCACACGCACGCACACAATACGTAATTGCTGGGTTTTTTTTTTTTTTTCTTTTACCCTCACAACACGTTGTTCTTATTATTTTTTTGGTTTTTTGGTTTTTGGTTTTGGGGTTTTTTTGTTTTGTTTTGTTTTTTAGCAGTTTTTTGTTTAGGTTGATCCATGTAATCAAACCCCTTTGCTCTAAGTTCTCTTTTCTTTTCTTTTTTTCTTTTAAATCTCAGACATTCCATCTGGGATCATTTGCCCTTTGTCTGAAGTACGTCCTTCAGAATTTCCCGTAGTGAGGGCCTGCTTGCTGGTAACAGACCCTCGGGTTTTTGTGCGTCTGAACATACCTTTATTTTGTCCTCGTTTTTGAAATATATTTTTACTTGATGACAGTTACTTTCTCTCAGCATATTGAAGAGATCATTCTACTGTCTTCTGGCTTCCATTGTTGCTATTGAGAAGTCAGCTGTAAGTCTTCCTAAGCCCTTTGAAGGTAATGTGACTTTTGCTCTCTGGCTGCTGTTAAACTCTTCTCTCTGTCTTCTGTTTTTGTAGTTTCACTCTGATGTGTATGGGTGTGGATTTCTTCTGTTTTTCTGCTTGGGATTTATTTGGCTTTTTCAAATCTGTAGTTTGATGGTGTTCTCAGCCCTTACCCTTCAAGTACTGCCTCTGCTCCATTTCTGTCCTTTGGGAAGTCTAATTAGACGTGTGTTTTTTGCCTTCCTGCTCGGCCTTCTGTCTCTTAATCTCTTCCTTTTTACACTCTGTCTCTCTGACTCTCTGTGCCACACTCTAGATAATTTTCGAGACCTGTGCTCCAGCCACTAATTCTCTCTCTCTCTAAAACTCTCTCTTCAAGTGTGTCTGTTCTTCTGTTAAATCTGTCTACTAAGTTCTATGGTTCAGCTATTGACTTTTCAGTTGGAGGAAGTCGACTGGATTTTTTAAAACCTGTCCCAGTGTTCTTAACAATTGGGTTGTGATCTGTGTCAGGTGATTCCAGTATCTGAAGTCTTTGTGGATTTGATCTTGCTGGTTCTTGATGCTGCCTCATTGCCTTGGGGTGAGGATCTCAGAAACCGAGAATTGAGCAGCATTCCTCCCGAGAGGATCTACGCTTACTTATGTGTGTCGGATACCAGGGTTGTCCTGCCGTGTAAGGGGACTGTGCTTTACATATTCAGCTTGAGGTTTTTTTGACCACTCAGGTGATGTGAATTTGGGCTGCAGATCCAATCAAGGGGCAGCTCTGTGGTTACAGCTTGTTAGGGGCCAACCCCCCCTTACACACACACACACACACAGTCCCTTTCTCTCTCTCTCTCTCTCTCTTTCTCTCTCTTTCTCTCTCTCTCTCTCTCTCTCTCTCTCACACACACACACACACACACACACACACGCAAACACTCAGAGCCCCTCAGTGCCAAGTCAGCTTGCCTTTCAGGCTCCTGGAGGGGGTGCGGGC
Source organism: Panthera uncia (assembly GCF_023721935.1). Taxonomy (NCBI): domain Eukaryota; kingdom Metazoa; phylum Chordata; class Mammalia; order Carnivora; family Felidae; genus Panthera; species Panthera uncia. The sequence continues at coordinate 28,913,418 of NC_064815.1, read as the reverse complement.
AGGCTTATTTTTATGGTGAGGAGGTCTGTCTGTGATTCCCCTTACTTAGGACAGACCCAGGGCTTTGGCCTGTTCACCACCCCCACCATCCCCTTTGAGCCTTGTAAACCAAGACCACAAAAGCCCAAGTTCTGTGATTCAGCAAATGCACCAGCTCAAAGGTGGTTCTATTGTTTTTGAAATGTTTGTTTATTTTTGAGAGAGACAGAGACAGAGACAGAGCAAGGGAGGAACAGAGAGAGAGGGAGACACAGAATCCGAAGCAGGCTCCAGGCTCCGAGCTGTCAGCACTGAGTCCAATGCAGGGCTCAAACTCATGAACCGTGAGATCATGACCTGAGCCGAAGTCAGACACTTAACAGACTGAGCCACCCAAGTGCCCCTCTATTTTTTTTTTCAAGTTTATTTATTTATTTTGGTGGGGGGAGGGACAGCGAGAGGGGGAGAGAATACCAACGGCTGACAGCTTGGAGCCTGGCGTGTGGGGCTCAATCCCACAAACCATGAGATCATGACCTGAGCCAAAATCAAGGGTCAGGCGCTCAACTGACTGATCCACCCAGCGGCCCCTCAGAGGTGGTTTTAGTATTCTCCTTAGCTCTTCAAGTTCTAGGGTTTTTCCTGGTAATTCCATGCTATCTTATCTCATCTGTGATGCCTTTAAAAAGATAATTTTAATGTTTTGTCCAAATTTTTACTATTCCTAGCAGGGTGTTTAACCTGAGAGCTTAGCCTGTGCTCCTGGACACAGAGCCCACCCCTGGTTTCTGACACCGTGACAAGTCTAGTGGTAGGGCGGGCAGCATTGCTGACATCAGCCTGCGGCAGGGGCCGCGCTGCCCTGTGCCGGGGGGGACGGGAGGGACCTCTCTCAGAGAGTTTTGCTGGAGGAGCGGGTAAGACCCCTCCTTTCTCCCCAGAAGGAGGAGGCCAGTGGTACTCGAGGAGGCAAGGGCCAGTTCAAGGTAAAGAATTCCGCAGCTGGGGGTGAGGGGCCGTGACTGACGGCGGCTGTCCTGCAGGAGACTGCACAGCGTAGCACAGAGAGCCCCGGGGCAGGGACGGACCTTGATGAGGGGACACGGCTCTTCTCTGTGGCCTGTGTGAGGAGATGAGAAAGGGAGACCGGAGACGTTAGAGGTGGGAGGTGGGGAGTCGAGAAAGCCCACGCGTCATGCTTCCTGAACAGGGTGAGCCGGGGGCCGGCGAGGGCTTTGGTTTGGGAACGGGCCTTCTCGAGAGAGGGAGTTTTAGAGCAGGCATTTGGAGAGTTGCGACGGGTAGGGTCATGTGCCCAAGCTCACACCAGGTGTGGCAGCGAATTTCTTATTTTCCTCACTTAAATTGTCGACTCCCTAAAGTCATCGATAGCGTCTTAAACTTGTTTTGTATCCAGAACGACCCTCTGCCTCTGGCAGGTCTGTGCCGGCGAGAAGGTGTGTTCTCCTTCTTGAATTGAGTTGGGAGATTTGGGTCTATTTTGTTTCCTCTGACAGAAGTGATCTCTCAGCTTAGATTCTGAATGTGCTTTCTTTCACTGATTTGTGAAGTTAACGTAAATAAACTCATAAGTTACGTTGTACTGTACAGTATCAGATAATATACGTATTTATTTAATGCGGTTTATTATTCAAACAAACACCTGGAGGCCTCGATCCCAGGTCATGTAAACCATCCACACCCAAACCTGGCTGGATGTCAGAATCACTAGGGAACTGTTTTTTTTTTTTTTAAGTTTATTTTTTTATTTTGAGAGAAAGAGAAATCGTGAGTGGGGGAAAGGACAGAGAGAGAGGGAGAGAGAGAGAAAGAGAGAGGATCCCAAGCAGGCTCTGCACTGTCAGCGCCGAGCCTGATGTGGGGCTCGAACTGACGAACCACGAGATCGTGACCTGAGCCGAAGTCAGACGCTTAACTGCTTAACCGACCGAGCCACCCAGGCGCCCCTTTAAATGCAGTTTCCTAGGCCATACCTACATTATCACGTGAGAGTCCTTGGGGTGGGGGGTTCCCAGATGACACAGATAGTCAGCCAGGCTTGGGAGCCATTGCAGTGGCCAGGAGATGCCGTACGACCCAGGTGGAGACGCAGAGACTGCTTAGAGGAGGTGGAGAGTAAGTGTCCCTCTGGCTGAGCCGCAGAGGCTGTGACCGTGGCGACAGAGGACTTGGTGTGAGGGAGGGGGATGGGTCCCAGGAGGGGGCATTCCCTTCTGCCTGTGGTAACAGCCGTGGGCCTGGAGGCACGGAGAGGCTCCGGCAGGTGGCCCACGGGTAGCTGGCGGGATGACGGGAAGAAGCCCCTCCGAAACAGCAACCAAACCCACCTGTTTACGACTGTCGCGAGCGGGATTTCTTTGTCTGCCTCAGGATGTTCCTCTCGTATCTCACCGTTTTACTGAACTCTTACATCGTTCTAAAGATGTGCCAAAAAATTTCTTGAGTTTCAAAGTGGACAGTTACACTAGCTCTTATCTATAATTATGCCCGTTCCTTGTTTAAGTTTTTCTTTCTGCGTTGGCCAAAGCTTCTAGAGTACTCTGTAGCAAATGTGAGGAGGCATACTTGACCTCATTGTATTGAAGGTGCCTTTTTTTAAAAATCACGTTAAAGGGCTATCTTTAATAACCTTTTCAGTACACACCTTATTCTTAAAGTCACTAATAAAAATGTGGGTGTTAAAAATTTGACATCTAAAGGGAGGAGGAAATGACTGTTTCCTTTTTTCCACAGGTCCCTAGGTGTGACACTTTGGGAGCTCTTTGATAATGCTGCTCAGCCTTATTCCAACCTCTCCAACTTAGATGTTCTCAATCAGGTCATTCGAGAGAGAGACACAAAACTCCCTAAGCCCCAGCTGGAGCAGCCTTATTCTGACAGATGGTGGGTAACTCTACTTTACTTTTTTGTTGTCTTCAGAAGATAAGGAAATCCTCTGTCTGTGGGTGTTAGTTGTATACTCCCCATTTTGATTGATTGATTGATTGATTGATTATCTTAGAGGGGGTGGGGAGCACCAGTGGAGGAAGGGGCACAGGGGAGGGGAGGGACAGAGAATATGAATGTTAAGCAGGCTCTCATCAAGGAGCCTGACACAGGGCCGGATCCCACGACCTTGGGATTGTGACCTGAGCCAAAAGAAAGAGTCGGACTCTTCAACCTACCGACCCACCCAGGTGCCCCGGTATATTTATTCCCTGTTTTTAAACGATAAATGTTGTGAAAAGCCAAGATTTGTGTATCATTCACAACTGATTTTAATTTTTTTTTTTTTAATGTTTTATTTATTTTTGAGAGAGACAGAGACAGAATGTGAGTGGGTTAGGGGCAGAGAGAGAGAGGGAGGCACGGAATCCGAAGCAGGCTCCAGGCTCCGAGCTGTCAGCACAGAGCCCGACGTGGGGCTTGAACTCACGAGCTGTGAGATCGTGACCTGAGCCAAAGTCGGACGCTCAACCGACTGAGCCACCCAGGCGCTCCACAACTGATTTTAGAATTAACATATATTTTAAAAATGTAATGTTAGTTTTGGAAAAAGTGTACAACAGGTAGGAGTTTATGTATTCTGTGCAATAAGAAAAAATGTGAAGTCTGAACCAATTAGAAAAGTCAACATTAGGGAGTTTCCTATTGTGGAATTGTTTTAAAATGAAGCTATTTTGCAGGCGCCTGGGTGGCTCAGTCAGTTGGTTGAGCGTCCAACTTCAGCTCAGGTCATGATCTCACACGTGAGTTTGAGCCCCACGTCAGGCTCTGTGCTGCCAGCTTAGAGCCTGGAGCCTGGTTTGGATTCTGTGTCTCCCTCTCTCTCTGCCTCTCCCCCGTTCATGCTCTGTCTCTCTCAAAAATAAATAAACTTAAAAAAAAAAAAAATGAGGCTATTTTTGTAAGTGATACCTAATATGTGAGAAAAGAGCACAGGAAGGATAATATTTAAATTGGCGGCAGAAGCTAATTTGCATAGTGCATATTGACATTTGCAAAACAAATTTACTTCTTACGAGTCTTCAGACCAGTTCTTACTCCGCTTCCATTCAGGATCACGTTCACCTCTTTCTAAGCCTCTGTCTACACCACTGCCTGCCCAGTAGGCACTGCCCGTGAAGCGAGGCAACCCCATGCACTGAGGCAGTGCTCAGCTCCCACACCGCTCGAACTGTCTCACCCGGAATAACTTGACACATACTGCCTACAGTTAACACTTTGAAGTTGCCTTTGTCTTCCCTTTTGTTCGTGGCTATGTCGTGGGAGGTTGGCTCTATTCAGCCAACCCTTCGAAGACCCAGCTCCCGCTTGCTCTCTTCTTTGGACTTCATTTTCTACTGTTTCCCTCCGCTTTCAGCCCCTTTTATGATCTAAGGGAGACCATGTGCTACGTAAGATTGTAGTGTTACTTTTCATTGCGGGGAGGAGTTAGAGATTAGTCACCACTGCATTTGTCTCTGAGAATTCTTGCAAAATAAAATGAGTAAATCTAAAAAACGTAAGACAAGTGCATTCTTTACTACATAGACCACCTGTGGCGATTTTTTAAAGAGGAGATCATGTTAAAACTGTTTCTAAATTCAGGGGATAAGTCACTGGGTAGACACCAGAAGGAAAATGGCAAACACTGATACTGGGACATGTCCCGGGAACACACAAAATTAGTAGGCCCAACGTTTATGTTTCTTCATTTCCTCTTGCGCCACAATGTATTCCACCGTGAACCGAGATCCTTCATGTGGCTGACAGTGATTATAGCATAGAAACTTTTGAGGTGCGAGTTGGCTTGGGAGTCCTCGTGAAGTCCTTTCTTGTTTTAAAGCAGTTTTACCATCATTCCATTAATCACCTCTGAATCGTTGCCCAGGTATGAAGTTTTGCAGTTCTGCTGGCTGTCCCCGGACAAGAGACCAGCGGCCGAGGACGTGCACAGGTTGCTCACCTACCTGCGGATGCAAAGCCAAAGGGACTCAGAAGTCGACTTTGAGCAGCAGTGGAATGCTCTTAAACCGAATACAAACAGCAGAGACACTTCAAGTAATGCCGCATTCCCAATCCTCGACCACTTCGCCAGGGACCGGCTGGGTCGTGAGGTGGAGGAAGTCCTCACCGTGACCGAGACCAGCCAGGGCCTGAGCTTTGAGTATGTCTGGGAGGCAGCCAAGCATGACCACTTTGACGAGCGCAGTCGGGGCCCCCCGGACGAAGCCTTGTCCTACACGAGCATCTTCTTTCCGGTTGAAGTTTTTGAGAGTTCACTTTCAGACCCCGGGCCGGGGAAACAAGATGACAGTGGCCAGGATGTGCCCCGTGGGGCCCCCGGAGTGGTCCCTGTGTTTGATGCCCACAACCTTTCTGTCGGAAGCGACTATTACATCCAGTTGGAAGAAAAAGGCGGCAGCAACTTGGAGCTTGATTACCCACCCGCGCTGCTCACAACTGAAATGGATAACCCGGAAAGGGTACACGAGGAGGCGCCCCAATTCCTGACACTCCGGAACCTTGAATTAGAGGAGTCCAGTACAGATGAGGATTTCTTCCAAAGCGGTGCAGACCCCAAAGATTCCAGCGTACCCGAGGACGTACAGGTCCCCAGGGGCCCTGAGAGCCCTTTCAACAGTATATTTAGTGATCTTGACAAATCAGAGGATCTGCCCAGTCACCAAAAGATATTTGACTTGATGGAACTAAATGGAGTTCAAACCGACTTGAAGCCGACCGCTTTCGGTTCAAGCCCGGACGACTCCAGAGAGTCTGTTGTAACGTGCCACTTTGAGAAAGATAAGCCCCGTAAGCTTTTTGACGGCGAGCCTCTTTGCTTATCAGAAACCCTCATGCACCAAGATAATTTTGATCCACTGAACGTTCAAGAGCTGTCAGCAAACTTTTTGTTTCTTCAAGAGAAAAACCTACTAAAAGACTCACTGTCTGACAAAGAACATCTAAATGATCTTCAAACAGAACTTAAAAACGCTGGCTTCACCGAAACGATATTAGAAACTCCACATAGGAACTCTTTAGGTACCGAAGTGAAGTTTGCCGAGAACAAACCAGGCTTTCCTTCGCTGCAGGAAAGCCTCAGCGCCAAGGGTCAGGATGCAGGTGTCGTGTTCAAGGACAGCACTTTGAACACCTCGTTACAGTCTTCCCCAGAAGTGCGGGTACCTCCTACCTCGCTGGAGACAGAAGGAACATCTCCCCGCTTACCTCCAGATACGTCCCCGAAGCAGGGAGAACCCACATGCTCGGATGTCCGTAGCCACGAAGACCGTCTCTGCCAAGAAACGAATCCGGACCCTGTGACCATCACGGTAGAAACTCCCGCAGCGGCTGCCAGAGCACACGGTGTTGGTGACCAGTCCCGGGACCTGACCCGCCAAAGCGAAGAGGCCTTGACACTGACCAAAAGTGACCCGGTTCTTACTGATGACATTTTTGCCAATGAGGTGAGTATAGGAAGCAGTGTTCCAGAATTGAGACAGAACTTCCCAAATCAGCCGCTCTCAGAAGACCGACACGCTGACCGTGTGCTGGAGAAAAGCTCGGAAGGTGCGGACGCTCTGAGTGAGCTGCATTGTAAAGCGGCTGCCAAGGAGGGGGGCCTGGTGTCCGCCCTGTCCTCAGACTCGACCAGTCAAGACAGCCTCTTAGAAGACAGCTTGTCAACACCCATTCCGACTTCGGAACAGTCTGTGGAGACCCCGGACTCTCTGGATTCGGTGGATGTCCGTGACGTTTTATTGGGATCCTTAGGCTCTCACACTCCTCAGAAACTCGTGCCCCCCGATAAGCCTGCAGACAGTGGCTACGAGACGGAGAACTTGGAGTCCCCTGAATGGACCCTGCACCCCGCCCCCGACGGCGCCTCGGCCGCGGAGGCGGCCGCGGCGGGCGACGGCAGCCGTGGCACCCTGCCCCCCAACCCGGTCATCGTCATCTCAGACGCAGCCGACGGCCACAGGGGTACGGAAGTGGCCTCGCAGACTTTCGCGCCTGGCTCTCAGAGCTCGTACCGAGACTCCGCCTACTTCTCAGATAATGACTCTGAGCCCGACAAGAAGTCCGAGGGCGTCCCGGGACCCTCGGCCTCGGCCTCGGCCTCGGTGGTGGTAACGGACCAGCCGCTGCCTGAGCCGGTCGTGCCGGAGCAGAGTCCTGGCGCCAAGGACAGTTGCCTGGAAACCAGCCACGGCGAGCCAGACCGAAGCTGTCTCCCTGCTTCGCGCAGTTCCGGTCACCCGGCGTCCAGAGACACTTCGGAACCGGCACCACCTGACGTTTCCAAACGGACGCCGCCTCCCGAAGACGAGGCCGGCAGTCCCTTGAGTTTGGGGAACTCCGAGCTGAGCAGCAGCGATGACTTCGAGGCACCAGAGGAGCGCCCCTGCACGCTCGCTTCCACCGGAACCAACACCAACGAGCTCCTTGCCTTTGCGAGTTCCGCCCTGTGCCCCGGCAGCACGGCGGACGTGACGGCGGAGAAGTCGTCGTGCGGCCACGCCGAGGGCCCCAAGCTGAAGGAGCCGGACGTCGAAGGGAAGTACCTGGGGAAACTTGGAGTGTCGGGCATGCTGGACCTCTCCGAGGACGGCATGGATGCCGACGAGGAGGACGAAAACAGCGACGACTCGGACGAAGACCTGCGGGCGTTTCACCTGCACAGCCTGAGCTCCGAGTCGGAGGACGAGACCGAGCACCCGGTGCCCGTGATCCTCAGCAACGAGGACGGGAGGCATCTGCGCAGCCTGTTGAAACCTGCGGCCGCTGTCGCCATCGACCAGCTGCCGGACGACTGGAAGAAAGAAAAGAAGGCGGTGACGTTTTTTGATGATGTCACGGTCTATCTGTTTGACCAGGTATCTGTTAACCTCCACACGTTGTCGTCTCGGGGAATTCCAGAACGTGTTAGGAAATCGAGTGCGCTTTGTCTTCCTGATGGCCGCTTTGAGGCCGCAGAGTGTGTTAGGATTCCCCAAAGATGGGAATTTGGGGTTGGTTACGGTTCCCAAGAATATGCAGAGATGTAGTTGGGACAGGGAAGTCCTGTCGAGTTAAGGGAAGGAGACCCGGATGCCCTTTCTGGGTCTGCCGGCAGAGGCGTGCTGAAGTCGGCTGCGCTTTACACACCGCGTTTCCATAACCCAGCAGTTGGCAGTGGTGGTCAGCACGCAGGTGCAAGCCGGAACAGTGTGTGGCTCACAGGTAGCCCCGGAGTTGCCGGCCACCGGCGGTCCCTGTGGATCGGGACCAGGGAGCGGCAGCGGCAGAGGCAGAACCATGGCCCTCCAGGCCTCCCGTGCCTGCTGGGCCCTGCTCCACGAGCTCAGACTTCAGCCTCTTTAAAAATGAAGGGTTGAAGATTTTCTTGTGTCTGTCACTCATTTCTAGTCTGATTCTGTTACGGTCAGAGAGCGTGTCTGATATGGTTTCAGTTCCTTTAAACTTAAAAAGGTTTGTTTCGGAGCCAGGCTACGGTCTGTCTTGGTGAACGTTCCACGTGTACTTGAAAGAACGTGCCTGAATGTCCGTTGGATCTGGACGGTGGGCGGTGTTCAGTTCTTCTGCACTGGTGCTGAGGTGCTGATTTTTCTGCCTGCTGGTAGTTCCGTCCGTGGCCGGATGGGAGAGAGAGAGGTGTTGAAGTCTCCGACTGCAATTCTGGATTTGTCTCTCTCGGTTTGTTAGTCTGTGCTTCCTCTGTTTTGCCGCTCTGTTGTTAGCCGCATGCACGTTTAAGACCATTAGATCTTGTTGTTGAGATGACCTTTTACCGTGACAGAATGTCCTTCTTTATTCCCTTGTCTGATATTCATGTAACCGCTCCAGCTTTCTTTTGATCGGCACTTGCATGAGATCTCTTTCTTCAACCTTCTACTTTCAGTCTACGTGTATCATTATGTTTGACGTTAGTTTCTCGTGAGTAGCAAATCAGTTTTTAAATCTCTTCTGAAAAATCCTGTCTTCTAATTGATGGTGGTTTTAGGCCACTTACATTTAATAAAATTAGTCTTGTTTGGATTTTGGCATACCATTTTCTTCGTTTCTGTTTGTTTTTACTTGGTTGTTCTTCCCATCTTTGTGGTAATTTAGGCCTTTTTTAATATTACCTTTTAATTTATCATTGCATTTTTTTACTACGTATCTTAGGTTTTGTCATGGTTTGGGGGATTAAAATATACATACTTGTCACAATCTACTTAGAATCAGTACTGTACCATTTCCAGTGGAAAGCAGAAACCTTATTACTGCTGTCTGGTATATTATTCCACGCACTTACTCTGAAAGCCCCGTCAGATGGTGCTCTGCGTGATCAGTGTTTCCAGCAATCAAACATGTTTTAAGAAACTCAGGAGGGGCGCCTGGGTGGCTCGGTCGGTTAAGCGTCCGACCTCGGCTCAGGTCATGATCTCACGGTCCGTGAGTTCAAGCCCCGGGCCGGGCTCTGTGCTGACAGCTCAGAGCCTGGAGCCTGTTTCCGATTCTGTGTCTCCCTCTCTCTCTCTGCCCCTCCCCTGTTCATGCTCTGTCTCTCTCTGTCTCAAAAATAAATAAATGTTAAAAAAAAAAAAATTAAAAAAAAAAAAAAAAAAGAAAGAAACTCAGGAGGTGACAAATTGGGTTCTGTTTATCCACGCGGGCTCTACTGTTTCTCTCTTTTCATTTTTGATGTTCCAGGATCCTTCTGGTATCATTTCCCTTCCGTTTGAAGAAGTTTGGCTTTTTTTTTTTTTTTTTAATCAAATCTACTGACAACAAATTACCTTAGTTTCCCTCACTCCTTAAAGATATTTTCTCTGAATCCGCGGTTCAGAGTTGACAGCTCTCTTCTCTCAGTATTATTATGTCTGTTTGCTGTCAGGACTTTTTTCTTTGCAAAATTTATTTTTCCTCTTAGCAGTTTGATCGTGAGCATGGATTTCTTTGCGTTTACCCCGTTTCAAATTTGCTGAGCATCTTGAATCTGTAGTTTTATGTCTTTCACCAAATTCAAGAAGTTTTCAGCCATTATGTCCCCAAATGCTTTCTTTCGCCGCACTCCGGGTCCCCTCCTCTGGTGCTCCGGGATCAGACTGTTGTGTGTCTGTGGCCCGTTGGCTTTTTCTCACGTGTCTGTTTTCATCCTTGTTCAGACTGAATCATTTCTGTTGATCTCCTTCAAATTCAGTCATTCTTTGTCATCTTGTTACTGAGTCTGTCCAGTGGATTTTTTTAAGTTCTAGCTACTGTATTTTTCTGTTTTGAAATTTGCACTTCGTTATTATTTTTATCATCTGTTCTTTTGCCAAGACTATTCTGGGTTGACATTCATTTCAAGAACGTTTGCTGTTGCTCGTAGGAACGTTTTCACAATAGTCTTTAAGGTAATCCCAGCATCTGTGTCATCGTGGCATTGGCAGCCGTGAACTGAGGTTTTCCTGATTCTTTGTATGCAGAGTGATTTTTTGACTGATTCTTTAGTGTGTTTATGATTCTGTCCTGGTTTAGATTCTAAGGAAAATGCTGGTATTTTTGTCCTAGAAGGCATCGACCCACTGGGGTTCAGGTCTCAAGTTCCAGCCACCCTTCTGTGGGCTGGGGGTCCCCGTTCAAAGCTTTTGCTATACTGTTCAAACCTGTCCTGTGTACGTTCCCCCCACTGGCCAGGGTGGGTCTTGGCCAGTGGTCTGGCCTGCGGTTCAGTTCTCAAAGCTTCGATGCTGTTGACATTCAGGGCTGCCACGCGCGGCTCGGAGGTAAGGCAGCTTCTCACGGACTTGATAGGGTTGCTTTTCTGAGCTCCTCCCTGTCCGTGGTGTCCCTGGTACTTTCCGATGTTTTGAACCCCCCTTTTCGGTTGCTACAGCTGAACATCTGGGGCTTTCGTTAGCGCACGACGCTGCACACTAGATGCGGCCCTGTGGACAGAGGGGAAGACGAGCAGCAGGGCTTCTGTCTCAGGATCCCAGCTCCCCCAGGGGGAGAGTGAGTCCCCCCGCCCCCTCAGAATTCTAGGTGCCTGCCACCCCAGGATTGCTTGGGGCTGGGGAGCAAGAGATGGAGGGGGGCCATCTGGAAGCCCCCTGCCCAGCGTCAGAAGACCTCCCTCCTGCTTCAGAGCCAGAGCCAAGGGGCTTCTGGAGCTCTCTGTGTCCACTCCGGTACGTGCCGTTGAGGAGTTCTTCCCCGGCCTGCCTGCCACTGCTTGCTTTCCGGAGGCCTCCGGCAGCCGCTTCACGCTTGCCGCCCGGGTCCCGGAGCTGCTTCGGTGGGTGAACCGGGGCTGTGTTCCGTCGCACCTTCCCCGGGCCCGAGCCCACCCTGTTTGAGGAGGAGCATTTCGCGGCCGATCAGTGAGGCTCCCGCGAGCTGGCTTCTGCTGACGGGAATTTCTCTTTGGCTTTCAGGAGACCCCGACCAAAGAGCTGGGGCACTGCGGAGGAGATGCCCACGGCCCCGAGTTGAGCGGCCGCGGCCCGGCACCGCCTTCGGGTTCTCCCTACCTGAGCAGGTGCATAAATTCCGAAAGCTCGACCGATGAAGAAGGTATTTCCCTTCGTTCGCGGGTTTAAAAAGAAACTAAAAGGTAGTGGGCTGTGAGTGAGGGACGCTTTTGTGGAGGGTGACGTCACGCACTGCTGTAAAGGACATTGTCAGGACCCCGGGGAGCAGCTCTGCCCCCTGTCGGGCCGCGTCGGTGTTGCTTGGTCTGCGGCACACTTGTGTGCCTGCCCTCGGCCCTCTGCTCTTTCTAACAGAATCAGAGAAGGAAAACTGGGGTGTATTTTTTTCCCTTTTAGGTGGAGGCTTTGAATGGGATGATGACTTCTCCCCGGACCCTTTTATGGCGAAGACAACAAGTAACCTTCTCAGTTCCAAGCCTTCCCTTCAGACGTCCAAGTACTTCTCGCCGCCTCCGCCGCCCCGGAGCACAGAGCAGAGCTGGCCTCACACGCCGCCGTATTCCCGGTTCTCCATCTCGCCTGCCAACATCGCCAGCTTTTCTCTCACTCACCTTACTGACTCGGACATGGAGCAAGGAGGTGAGAGGAGGGCTGTGTGTCCAGCAGGGCTGGGTGGGCGTCGGCCTGCGAGACCTTCCCCGTGGGACTTGCATGCTTGCTAATTTGGGGCTTTCCTGGTGTTTGCAGAGTAGATTAAAAAAAAAAAAAAATCCCTCCGAAAGCTCTCACAGTTCGAGAGCGCGCTCTCGGGGCCACAGCCCCCACCCGCAGGCCTCTGTCACTCCGCAAGCTGAGTGCCACTGGAGGTGTCCCCTCGCTGCCCCGGTTGGGCCGGGTGGCCCAGGGTGACGGCCTGGCTGCAGGTCCCCAAACTTGCCCAGGGTGTCTGCCACCTTCTTTTCTTCTCTTTTTCCCTTTTGGCCACAACCCCGCCTTCCCCCCTCCTCCCCCAGAGGGAAGCCATTCTTCAGAAAGCTTACCGTGTTCAGAACACTTGGCCCAAGATTTTGGGATTGAGCCCAGATGTGCTCTGGTTCTCCCCGGGGAGTATTGACTTTACCATTAAGCCTCCGTCTTGTGCGATAGCAGGGGCCTGGGTGGGGGGTCATGGGCAGGGCCCATTTGCAGTGGTGTTATCTGGACATACGGATCCTTTTTTCCCCATAACTAGATTGGGAGATGAATGTCAACAGGTGCATTTTTTTCGATTTGAAGTTCGAAGTTCGGGTAACAGCCACGAACCATGAAGAGCTTGTGTTTGTGTTTGGGCTCTGTTTAATTGTGCCGGTTAGATCACGCCCATTCCCTAGCGATCTGTCAGAGATCAGAGCGATTTTCTCCCGCCCTGAGCGTTGACACCAAGCTGCGTGTGAGCGGAGCAGGTGTGTGTGTGAGAGTGTGCGAGGGTCTGGCAGGTGCCACTGTCACAAGAAGAAAACACGCGGCTGGACAGGTGGTGGGTGGCCGCGCTCCCGGCGTCAGTTCCTGTTTCTGTAGCACAGGTCGGATGCCGTCCGGACTGTTTGCATCCAGGACGATCACGGCATAAACCCACCTTTGCTCGTTCTCTCCTAAACAGGAAGCAGCGAAGATGGAGAAAAGGATTAGGTGGATCCTGACGTGCTCTCGGGTCCCAGGCTGCTCCCCCCGCCGGGCAGCATTCCTGCACCGCAGCCCAGCAGTGACCTCCCCTCGACGGCGTCCGGCCCAGGAGAGAGACTGGGGAGGCCCAGAGGGAGCCGCGCTGGCCCCGTGCCCACGGCGGGAAGCCTGGCCTGGGAGGGGGGCCCTGCGGCCGCTCTCACCCACCAGAAGCGCTCGCGCCCCGGTCATCCTCGGGGAGCGCCGACCCTGCTCCGGTGTGTGGGAACTGTAGGTTCTGGGCCGTTTCTGGTTTCCCTGCGGGGGGGGGGGGGGGGGGGGGGGGGGGTGTTCTCCACGTCCACACCTGCACACCCCTTCTGTGCACGAGGGCCCGGAGGAGCACGATGGGAACGGGCACCAGTGAGCCATATTTATTATTTTTAAAGAAATCACTAATTGCTTTCTGTAATTGCACTGTGGATAAATGTTCTAAGAGTACCTGATATTGTACAGAATCTTAAATTATTCAAGGAAAATAAGGCAGGTCAAGCTGGTGCTATCCACTAGTTTGATTTTTTTCTCTGTTTTATAGTTTGTTTGCTCTGCATGGTACTTGTAAAGCTTAAATATTTTGAGTGTTCTGCTGTCTAGAATTGTTGGAATTGTACATATGGTACTTTTTTGTAAATGATAAATGACTCCGAATGTTAGTGTTTTTTTGTTCTTATAGGAAATATTTTTGATGAGTCCAAAAAGACTGCTTTGTTTTGTTGACCGAATGAAACACACGTTTGTCTCTTTCTATAACGCAGGTTCCTTGTAGCAAGTGAGGCTTCCCTGAGGAGGTGAGGGGTTTGCAGCCCTCCTCGTGGTTCTCCCACCGCCCCCCACCCCCGGCTCCCCAATTTTGTAAACCCTTTCGGTAACACTCGACAGGCGGTTCACCCCAGGGCTCAGCTGCGGGTTAAGGGCTGGGTCTCCTGCCCCCGTCCCTGGGGAGCCGAGTGCCCGCCCCCCGTGTGCGCTCTGCTGTGGCCCCTGCGCCTCCCCTCAAAGCCGGTTCTTCTCCTTATTGTGTGGAACCGCGGGCTGCTGCCGTGGCTTCCGTGTCCTCGTAGACGGTCCAGAGCTCTGCGCAAGAGCTGTCCCCGCAGGGCTCTCGTTGCCGAGGACAGTTTGAGTTCATTGCATTTGTACACGTCAGGTGGTGAGCTTCTAAGTAACCCATAGAGTTGGGTTTCCCCTCAAGAACCACCCCGCTTAGGGCCAGGCTCGGCCGGTCTCCGTCACCAAGGAGGTAACGCTACATCCTGCAGCAGGGAGGAGGGACGAGGGACAGTGGTGGAGCCCGCGCAGCCAGCCCGTCCTCCCGGTTGGGACCCTGGGCGGCCCCGGATGGTCGTCACACCCAGGCGTGGCCCTGGGACTCCTCTGCACTGACCCTTCCCTTCCGCGTTAAGCACCTCGTTCTCGCCCTCGCCTGGGAAGGGACCGAGTATATCCAGCGCAGCCTCCCAGCGTTGGCAGGAATCGGGTGTTCGGGATAAAAAGCTGGCCTCACTCTGCGGTCCGTGAGTCCCGCTTTGACACCAGGAAGTTTCCAGGGGCTAGAGGGCTGCGTGCTAAGGGAGGCTTGGCGTGCTCGCCACGAAACCGTGTGTATCGGGGGTCTGACTTCGGGGCTGTGGTCCCCACACGCTGGCCCGTCACCCCGAACGTTTTCCGGTGCTGATTCGCTTGCCTGACTCCAGCGTGACACAGGTCCACTGGGCTGTGTGACAGAAGTCCCAGCAGCTCTGGTCCCGCCGTGAGATGCAGTTGTGGGTACTGGCTGGAATTTACGAAGTAAATTATGACCTTGATTATCAATTCTGGCTCACTCCACTAACTTTGCATTCCTAGCAATAACTTTCCCGAGCAAGAACTCAGAATGGAGAGAGAGCCCCCTTTACCCTCCGGGCGGTGTGAGCAGGGAGTGCGGCCAGGAGAGCTGGGCCTGTGATACGCAGACGGGAAACCATCACAGGGCATTAGAAGGTGATTTTGCCAAATTGTCATAACTCTGAATTTCTTGCTATGGAGACTTCCTGAGATTCCTGAGTTTTTACATCTAAACCAGTCTTTGTGGAGAGAGAAATGAGAGGTGATGATTATACAAGTTTTTTCAAACTCTAAGGAGTTCAGATTTAATGACCGAAATCAAGCAGATCCATAGAATATATAGTCTTCTTATACAATCAGCCCAGGATAAATTTATAGATATTTGGGGGCTGTATCTTTTTCACTATGATTAAGGAGATTTTAACAACCTAATTCCCGTTTTAATTTAATTTAGGTCTATATTGCTGTCATGATTAATTGCCAAAAGAAAGCATTTTATACACTGAGTTGGGGGGGTGGGTCTGAGTAGTAAATCTTACTGTGGTGGTTGGTGCATGGCGGGGAAGATTTTATATTTATAATACACATGTGAGTTAACATGTTCTTTTGAAATCTCAAGCAATACACAGGAAACTAATGATGTAGATTAAAATTTTCAGCCCATCTTTGAAGCATCAGCATGTGCTTTGTTGTTCAATTCCCGTTTTTGTTTCTGTTTTTGTTTTTTTGTGTTTTTAACTATGTTGGTTACCAGTAGTGAGTGGGTTCTCAGACCAAACTGGTCCTGAGAAGTTATGCAATGAAATAATCGGTGGAATCCTCTAGATAATATGTTTGAGGTTTATAATGCCTGGTCCACAATGGCATTTCCTGGCCTCTTTTGGAGTCTATCAGGTTTTGGTTAGTGTTACTCTGGTGGAGTTTACATATTTTAAATCCCAGAATAAAAAGAATCTCACCTTCGTTTCCTTCCTAGCTAAATGTTCATTTGTGTTAATCCAATGATCCCATCATAAGCCAGAAAAAGAAATGTAAAAAAAAAAAGTGCTCCCCAAATCCTTCCGGAACTTGGACTGTGTGTGTGGGTAAGAAGCCATTTCTCTTCACCGTGAAGGAGCTCCACGAAGCTGAATTGAAAACAGCATCCGTTCTATTTTTAAATGTACAGGTGATTGTTTCTATAGAAATGGGTTTTATCTTAGAAAAGTCTGTGTCTTGCTGCCGTAAAAACACCTTTCAGAACCTCTCCCTTATATTAGTTTTTCTGTAGGGTACTTGGAGGGCTAGTGACTTAACTGCATGTCCGTCCAGAGGGCCCGAGGCCCGAGGGAGGCAGCCCCCGGCTTTGCCCTAGCCAGCCTTCCATCATCTGAAAACTCCGGGAGTGAACCCAAGTGTCGGGCTCCAAATGTTGGGCTCCAGTGACGGGGGCTTCAGAATAGTAGCCTTATGAGAAGGAGCCTTAAAATAAGATTGGGCAACGCAGTTACTTCACATTTCAGTCTCCTGCACAACATTCCTAATAGTAACGGGGTTGGCTCAAGTGTTGGCTGTTAAAGAAACTTCTCTCCGGTACCTAAGTTCTGAGGCGTGTGGACAGTATTGAATTACCAACAACCTGTTACCGGAACGGCTTGAAAACACGTTTGAGTTGCTCAGGCTCACGCAGGCGCACGCAGACCTTCCTGAGGGGCCGGTGTGTGTACCCACTGTTGAATTCCGGCCGCAGATGAGGACCCCCCTGGGGCAGTCCACCCACGCGGCTTCCCTGTCGGGCTTTAACACAGTTGTAAGAGGTTCACGGCAATATAACCGCTAATGAACTTTCAGTTTAAATTGTGTACATTTTTAAATTGTAAGATTTTTACTGTATATTGATGCATAGTGTGATTCAATAAATTGCTTGTAATTTAAAAACTATTTAATATTCAAAATAAATATAGTTATATATTTATAAACTCTGTTGCTGCGTTTGTTTCGTGTTTTTATCCGCTCTGCAAGGCCCAGGGTGTGTGACCAGGCACCGCCCGCCCTGCCGCAGGCCCTGGGACACGCAGTGCCCCGGTCTCTAGAGATAGTGTGCCCTTTTGCGTGAGAACATGAAGTGCTCACTGGAAAACTGAACTTTGATGTGGTGACTGTGCTGCCTCGAGGTGTATCTGTAATTCCAAGCCTTTGTCCTTCTTGATGAATTTCAGGAGCCTTTTAATTTCTGAGATACAGCCTCTAATGAGCTGTAAAAGCCAAGAGGCTAATCAGTTCAACGCCAGCCTTTCTATGCCCCGTGGTGGACCTCGGCCTCCTCCAACACCCCGTCCTCGCTCTGCCCCCCTCGCCAGCTGCCCAGAGCGGAGGGACAGCCTCCTACCAAGCAGGCCTGGCCCCAACCCCAGTCACACCAACTCCCTTGAGACCCCCAGGGAGTAGATGGACACCTACGAGCACCCCTCTGGGCACCTCCGACAAGTGCGAGATGGGCGCCCACCGACCCCTAACCCCCGAACCTGCTGGTCACAAGGGGTGGGAACCCAGGCCCAGGCGCCGCCTCCCTGCACTCCAGGTGCGCCTCATCAGCCCAGAAGAACCCCTGAAGCCAGAGGCTGATTTTAACACCTTTTAGTGCTCCTGTAAAAGGCGAGGAAACCGAGGCAGGCAGGCGTTTTAGTAGAGCAGGTGGGTGGAACCAGGGTTTAAGCCCAAGCTGACCACCTCTCGCCCCCTGGAGACCTCGTAAAACCGATGACCGACCAGGGTATTTCCCCGTGACCTGCAAGCAGCTGTGGGGCCGGAGCAGGTCCTCCGCGGGGCAGGGCTCCGCCCACCCCCCCCCCCCACCCCGGCCCCGGAACCTGCGACGTGGGGGCCTGAGCCCTGCGGAGTGGTGGGGGAGCTCACGAAGCCCCCGGGTGCTGCAGGGGCCGCTGAAACACGGGCCACTACCTGTCTGAGAAATCAGTATTATTGCATAACGGCTTTTCCGCCAGTTCTTCTGGCTTTGGCTTCTGTTCTGAGCCTTCGCCCCAAGGCCAGGTGCGGCGGCCAGGCGCCGTCCCGAGAATTCCCCTCAGCGCCGGCGTGCTCGCAGAGGCCTCAGTCTCCCCCTCCGCCGAATGGGCTCTGGGCCCGGGCTCCCAGCTGCTGCCGGGAGGCCGCAGCGGCGGGGGGGGAGTGGGGGCGGCGTCCGGCCCCCGCCCCCCGCCCCCCAGCCCGCAGGTGCGCCGACGCCCCCTGCCGCCGGCAGAGACCCGCGCACCCCGGCCCCGCCCCGGCCCCGCCCCGCGGGCTCATTTACATGCGGCCGCGGCCCCGCCCGGGGCGGCTAAAGCGACGTGTCCTTGTCCCCCGTGGGCAGCCCTAGCGCGTGCAGCCGCGGATCTCCAGGTAACTAGGGGTGGGGGATCCCGGCGGGACTGAGGGGAGAGGACCCAGGGGCGGGACCGGGTGGGGGTGGGGGCGGGAATCCTGGGTTGGGGGTGGGGGCATCCACGCGGTGGGACTGGGGGCTGTGGCAGGCTCTGACCACTGTCGACCTCTGACCGCAGACAGCTGCCTCATGTCCACAGCGGTTCTGGCCCCAGTGTCTTCCCTGCATGTGTGACATCCGGCGGTCAGTGTGGTGGCTGGAGTGGGTGCCTGTCCATGAGGGCAGATGCAGCAGCCACAGGCAGACGACCAGCTAGAGTCCTGCCACATCTCCTGATCCACCTGCTCTGAGAAAAGTGTTAAAGGCCACCCAAACTCTGGAGGCATTCAGGGGGCAGTGAGGCTCCGGGGGCCAGAGAAAGGTCCAGGGATCAGTGCATGTGGAGTTGGGGGGGCGGGGGCGGGACACCAGATAAAGTCTGAGGGGTCGCCATGAGGTCAAACGGGAATGGGGGAGGGGTCGGCTCAGGGCTCCATGGGTGAATGGGAAGAATCCTGGGGTCACGGTGCCCCAAGTGGTCAGCTGCCATTGGGCAGTGAGGGGGCTGCCCAGGACGGCTGCCCTGAGTGTGCACTGGGCGTCCTAAGCGCCCACCAGCCTGCCGTGTGACCACAGGGTGGCCTGTGTTCTGGATTTCAGCTCCAAGGGCCTGCCTTAGAACCGCCCCCCCCCCCCCCGGGACAAGCAGCGTGGAGCCATGAAGACCAAGAACCGGCCCCCCAGGCGCCGGGTGCCAGCGCAGGACCCAGAGGCCGCCGCAGGGGAACGGACCCCTGACGGGCCCCAGCAGGGTTCGGGGCTGGAGCTGGCCAAGGGTCTGCGGAGCAGGACGGTGCGGGCACAGGGGGCGCGGGCCGAGGGTGGGCGCAGGCGGCCGGGGGCCTCGGGGCCTGGTGGCCGGCGGGAGAACAGCGTCCAGCGGCGGCTGGAGAGCAATGAGCGAGAGCGGCAGCGTATGCACAAGCTGAACAACGCCTTCCAGGCGCTGCGAGAGGTCATCCCGCACGTTCGAGCCGACAAGAAGCTCTCCAAGATCGAGACGCTCACTCTGGCCAAGAACTACATCAAGTCGCTGACCTCCACCATCCTGACCATGTCCAGCGGCCGCCTCCCGGGCCTGGACGGCCCGGGCCCCAAGCTCTACCAGCATTATCAGCAGCAGCAGCAGCAGGCGGCGGCTGGGGGTGCACTGGGCGCCACCGAGCCCCAGCCCGAAGGCCACCTGCAGAGGTACTCCACGCAGATCCACAGCTTCCGGGAGGGCTCCTAGCGCCTGGCCTGGGGTCCGCGGCCTGGCCCGGCCCTGCTGCCTCTGTGCCGAGAGCCCCAGATTGGCGGGGACACCCCACGTGGACGTGGCCCCAGCGGCTCCATTTTCCCTGAACGCTCAGCTGCCTCCCTGGGGCATGGCCTGGTCCCCAGGGGACAAGACCAGTTGAGTGGCCTGCTTGAGGCCCTGGCTCTGGGCAGCAGGAGGCCCGAACCTTGACCTAAGTCCCAGGACCTGCTTTTTAATTGACCAGGCTGCAGTTGACAGGCCTTTGTAACTAAATTCTCTCCAGTCCCAACTCCTTCCTGAGGCAAAGGTGGGGGGGAGGGAGGGAGATTCCAGGAAAAGGTCCATGTGGGTAAGTTTCCACAGTTCCTGCTGAGGCCCCAGGCCCAGGAATAGTCCTCCTCCAACCTGCAATGTGGCCTCTTCGTTCAGGGTAAACTGAGGCACAGAGCAAGCAAAGGCCACAGCCACGGAGTGTGGCTAAGCCGAGATGATTGAAGCATGTAGTTCAGCGTGTGTCAGGTAGAAACTCTCAAAACCCCACAAATCCTAATCCGATTACCTCAAATTAATTCTAAAGGGACCTTGGCAGGAAGAAGGACTGGGATCTTTTCCTTCCTCCTCCTGGGTGGGGCTCCTGACTGTGGAGGGTCAGGCCCCAGGGACTGCAGCCCAGCTCTCAGGGGCTTACAGACAGGTCTGGGAGAACGGCCGGGCTCTCCCTCCCTCGGCGTTTGCTGCTCGTGGTCGCATTTGTCACTGCTGTGGTCGTGTCACTGGCAGAGGGCGGTTGACAAAAACTGCAGGGTGTTCTCGGGTCCTGGCTGGAGTTGGGGGCCTGCAGGGCTCTCTGGGGGAGGGATCCTGGGGTGGCAGGAGCTCCCCTCCCCCGCCTAGTGCTGCTCCTTAAAGGCGGGCCTGGGCAGTTTGGCAGGTCCCCCCCCCCCACTCCCCACAGTCCCGGGCCAAGCTTCCTTCTGTGGCACTTCTGGCCCGACAGGCTTTGGCGTCTCTCCTCCCTCATCCCTGTGCCCACGGCCAATATGGGGAGGGGACGAGCAACCTTGGCTGCCACGGGCAGGAACCCCAGTGACAAAGGCTGTGGTGAGGGTAGAGCTGGTCTGACATAGGAGGCCAGACCTCGCAGCCAGAGCTGTCCCAGAGGCCCTCAGGGGGCCGAGCTGCATGGGGGCAGGGCCACCTCACCCCTCCCCACCCCACCCCAGCCCTGGGGGTCCTGGCCCCAGCCGCTTAATCCCCTCCCTGGCTTGGTGTCAGCATCAAGGACAGCAGGCAGCAGCCCTCAGAACAGCCATTTGGGGCTTTGGTCCTGACTTTCCAGATCAGGCCCCATGCCAGGCCCCCTGGGAGGCCTGGTCCAATGCCAGCCCCACCGCCCCAGCCATCCCGCAGCACCGTCAGGTGAGGACCCCCGGTACTCCTGGCCTGCCCCTGAGAGGTGGCTGCTCTGGAAGGTCAGTGGTCAGGACACCCCACCGACTGGAGCCGAGGTTGAGGACCACTTCGAGATCGGGACGGACGGGTCCCACACTCCCTGTGGGTGGTCTGCAAACCTTGTGGTTCTTATTCCGGCAGAGCCGAGGCCAGAGCAGGGGCTCCATGCACCCCTGAACTTGCTGAATGAACCAACAGACTGAGCCGAAAGCACAGGGAGGGGTGCCCCGTGGACACTCCGGGGGACTATGCCCGATGACCAAGGGTGGTGGAGGGGCTCTGTGTGGGTCACCCCCTAGCAGATGAGAGCCTTCAGGGCTCCATCTGTCCCAAACTGGCACCTGCATCCCCTCTGCTTCCCAGGGGGTGACCTGGGCCCAGATGTCTAGTCCTTCTTCCCCTGTGGCCACGTCACAAAGGACCCTTAAAGGTTCCAGTTGCATTTTGGGGTGTTAAATATGGCAGGCAGGTAGAGGAAGGTTCTGGTGATAGGCTAGTGAGGCCTGCTGCTGAGTCTGCTCCCTTGACCTTGTCTGGGACCCCAAGCCCAGTGAGACCCTTCTGCCCGGGGAGGGCACCCAAAGCCAGCAACCCGCTGGCCCCGAGCCCTGCCAGCTGGCCTGCACCCAGGCCTCGCATCCGCCTGCAGAACAGACCTGCATGAGCTCTGGAGGCTGAGATCTCCGCAGACTGGAGCTGAGAAACCAGAACTGTGACTTCTCTGTGTGGGAAACCCTGCCTGGAACTGAGTGGCCAGTGCCCCCGCTGTGATTGTGGTGAAAATGTTCCTTAAATGACCCAAATTTGCTTTGATTTCTCCTAATGGTCCCCTTCAAAGTACTAATGAAACCAATGTTGTGTCCTAAAACAAAAAACAAAGATTTCACCCCCGTGACTGCTAACTTTTGCCCCAGGCCGGATGGGGGAGAGGGGACTGCATTTTGATCACAACGTAGCAATAAAAAAATAGCATGTGTTTACACTCTGGTGTGAGTTTTTATTGAATAAAGAGCATCCAAGGAATCAGGATGGTTCGGTGGGACGAGCAGGTAGACAGTGGGCACTCAGCAGGACGCAGTCGCCCTGGGGCAAGGGCAAGGTGAAAGCAGCTGCAGACAGCGGAGGGCAGGTCAGCAGATCGCTGCTTGCTGCTGTAGAAGAAATCCACCAGGCCCATCCGCAACCAGATGGTGACGTGTAAACAGACAGGACCACGTCCCCCAGCCCACGCTCACACCTCCTGGTCCCACATGCAGAATTCACCGCAACGCAGAGACCATCAGCTCCCTCCAGGGCCCCTGGGGGAGGGGACCTCAGCCGAGACCTCCTCCAAGTCAGCCTTTGGGTGACAACGCCCTGCGTGGCCAAATGGGATCCGATGCACAGCTGGCCCCTCCTGATGGAATCCCAGGGAAGGCTGGCGTCGGTTCTGTTCCCAAACCAGCAGAGGTGGGCTTGGGCTTCTAACGGCCTCCAGGCAAGTGTCCGGTTGCAGGAAGCAAACTTGAGGCTTCGCCAGTGGGGTCATAATTGAATAAAAAGCAGCAGAAAAGCTGGTTTTTATTCAAGGAGCTTTCCTACTGGCCTGGCCGGGAAGACTCTTGCCCTGGGGTGCGGGTTCAGGGCTGCGGCCTGCACACCCCATGTCCCTGCGGCCCCTGATCACACAGTGTGATCAGACACAAAGGGGGCCGCCCCCAAAGCCAGCGGGGGAAAGGCTGGCTGAGGGCAGATGCCCACAGTTCTCTGCACGTGGACAGCTTCCCCCATGCATGCCAAGGCGCCTGTGCCCACCCAGGAAAAAGGTGCCCCTCCCCAGCCTTCACTCGCAAGCTGTCAACTCTTGCTGAACTTTTGAACTTAAACCATGAGTCCGGCTCTGAGAAAAGACAGAATGGGGCAAAGTAGCCGCAAGACCCATAAGCCATTTTCTTGGGGCGAGGGGCAGTGCCCCTGTGCTGTCTGGGGACACCCAGGGCCTCATGGGTTCAGCTTCCCTGGAAGGCTCCAGGCTCTAGGTTCCCTTTCTGGAAAGACAGGAGGCAGAGGGGAGAGGGACAGGCCTGAGAGGCAGGGATGAAGGGGCCCCCACCCCACTCCATGGCCCTCCTTGCAGACAGGGACACCGAGGGAGCGTCCATAAAGCTTCACATTTCTGGGCTGGTTCAGCCAGCACCTCCGAGGTGGCTGTGACCTCGGGCCAGCTTCCCTCAAGGATCCACATCCAAGAGCGGCTCAGACGGGAAGGCTCACTTATCATCCTTGATCCTTCACACCTGCATGAAGCCTCCTTCCAGGTGAGAGGAGACAACCTCAGCAGCGGACCAGGCCGGGGGCCTCCTGCGGGACGCCGGCCACCCCCGAAGGTGCGCCGGGGAGGCCCCGCTCCCCACTGCATTCGGCAGCTCTCTCCTGGGACCTGCCCCTGAGGGCTCTGGTGGCATTGGCCCGGACGGAGATGTGATCCCAGCCCCCCTGGAAGGAGAGAGCCTCGTCACCCATGCTGCCGGGGGCCCAGGGGAGAGCCCAGGAGATCAAGGACCCCGGAGGGGCTGTGTCTGGGGCCTCCCACCAGCCCCGGCGCCAGGTTCCAGCGCACACAGTGTGACCACGCAGCCCCAGGCCAGCCTTGCTCACCCCAATGCCGTAGTCCCAGCCTTGCCCCTTGGGCTCTCGAGGCTGCACCCCTGTGCGATGACATACGGTCCCCCGGCTCAGGCTATGGCTCCCCTGGACCTTGTTGGCGATAACCCAGACCTGGAACGCAGACCCGTTGAAGCCCGGCCCCCAGCTCCAGTGGGACTGTGGGGATGGCAACAGGGAGAGCAGAGCAAGGACCCGGAGCACCCCAAATCCGCCCTGGGCCTCGCCACCCCCACCCCAGGCACCCAGACCTGGTCCAGGGGCCCCACGGACACTTGGCGCACGTTGTTGGACACATGCTCCCAGCTGGAGCCCTGCGGGTAGCTGGGCGTCACCCCCTGGCGATACCACAGGTTTCCTGGGGAGAGAAGGGCCCAGAACGTTGGAACGGGGCCGGAGACGGAGGGGGCCGGACCACACTTCCGGGCACTTCTGCGTCCCCAGAGAGAAAGCAGCTCAGGCCGGAGCCGGCTCTGCCCTCTCCACGCTGCCCTCCACCTGAGCCGCACGATCGTCCTGCTGTGCCGGGCTGGCACCATCGCGCTGTCTCTACGCATGAGAAACTGAGGACAAGGAATTCTTTAAACAAATACAGAGAACAGGGCCTGGGCACAAAGCCCTGGTTCCAGTCCTGACTCTGCCCTCTCTTCACCTTGCTTTGCGACAACAGCCGCAGAGCAGAAAAAGGAACTGGCGAGATCCCTGCCCGAGGTGGCACAGGTAGGTGACCTCCGCCGGCCCCGAGCTGCCCGTGGGACTCCCGCGTGGCAGGCCCGAGTGGTACCCTCTAGGAGACGCTCCCAGTAGCCGCGCGGCATTGCCTGGCCTCGGCCCCGCGCCCTCTGCTAAGGCCCAGGCAGCCCTGACCAGCCTGCATGGCTCTCGAGAAGGACTCATTCGGAGGCTGATCTCAGGCTGATGGCCCCTCGTGGTGGCTTAGCGAGGTCTTATGTCAGGGACCCGGGGCTGGTGAGGGTCTCATCCCACTGCGGTAGCTCAGGGAACCCCTAATCTCCCCTGGTGGTCACTGAGGATCAGAAACAACTTGCCGTTTTCATCCAAGGCATACACTGACGTCTGCCCCACGGACACCTGCTTCAGTCTCTGCTTGGGGGGGGACGGGATGTGGTACCAGCAGTCACCTGCAGCGAGTGCGAGGTCGGACTCAGGATGTAGCTGGGAGACTCCGATCCTGCCCACGAGCTCGTAGACTGTGTGACCCCACCCCCTGCGGCTCACAGGGTCAAGGCAGGTGTGGCTGGCCTCCATCCCCAGGCCAGCCAGGTCACACATGTGTGATGGGCCTGGCGTGAGCTGAGGGCCAATAAAGCGAGCCCCCAGCATCCCACTCCACCCAGGGCCCTCGGAGCCTGTGGCGGCTTCCAGACCGTGGGGTCCAAGGGGCCCATCTCAGAGTAGGGACACCAAGGAGCCCAGCCTGGCATGTGGTGGCCAGCCCATCCCGGGGCCACCACACATGCCCCCTGTCCTCGTGTGGACGGCAGCAACGTGCAGGCCGCCACCCCTCTGTAGGACTGCCTCAGGGCCAGCCTCCTCCATGCCAGACACTGTCTAGACAGCCAGCCAAGAGCAAGCCAGCCTGGCCTGCGCTCCCATTGGGTCCCCTGAGTAGTTCCCTGTGAAGGGGGATGCAGGGCTATCCTGAAGGGCAGGGTGCGTAAAGGGCCCACAACCAGCAATGGCCGGGGAAGGGGGCTGAGGCTGGTGAAGGGCAGCTGTGAGGGACTGTCCCACCCCCTGGGCGAGAGTCCCCATCTGTCCTGGGAGGAGGGGGCATGGCCTCTGGTGACAGTCCTGGCTTGGCCCCCGTGCCTGGTCCCCAGGCAGCAGTCAGTTGAACTGAACGTTAGGGGACCCATCTTCCTTCCCCCAGAATCGCAAGCACGTGCGGCCTCACCCCGACCAAACCCTGGCCGCCTCTCGTCCCCACGCACAACCGGTGGGGATCATTCTAGGGGGACAGCACTCACCGGCCGGCTGGGCAGGGGACACGGAGCCCCGGTAGAAGGCGGAGCCATCCCTGGCCACGGCCCACACCTGGTGGCAGGCCCCGATGGAGACAGAAGTGAAAGGCTGGTCAGTGCCCACGTGCAGCCAGGAGGAGCCCTGGAGATGGGAGCCAGAGGGGACACTGAGGGCTGCCCGGGCCTAACCTCTGCCCCTCCCCCTGCCCAAGGTCCCAGGTGAACTGGCAGCTCCTCAGGCCAACCTCAGCCTCAGCTCCCACTGCCCAGGGAACCTAGTGACCCCTAGGGCCACATCCTGGGGCCGCCGGTCCCCGGGACTGTCCTGGGCAGGCCCCTGGAGGCCTGAGCCCAGCCGGACTTTGGTCCAGAGTTCTATTTTGCGAAGAATCCGCCAGAACCCCCAGAAGGGCCCAAGGGCTGGCAGGTGAGGCAGGGTGCTCACCGCGGGGTTGAGCTCAGACACACCCAGACGACACAGCACATCCCCCTTGTCACTGATGGCCCAGAGGGCGATGCTGTGCCCACTTCTGTTGGCGCCTGGGCTCTCCGGGATGATGGACACATCCGCAAGGGCAAGAGGGGCCACCTCCAGCCAAGGCCCACTGGTCACCAGCTTGCACTTTCTGCCGTGGGAGACGTCAGAGCCCCGGGTCTGATGCTGCAGGAAGCTCCCCTTCTGCCCACCCGGCCTCTCGGGCCCCTGAGGGGAGGGCCGCGACCACCCCCAGGGCCCCCCACATGGGCACCCCTTTCCGCTGGGCAGGAATGAGGGGCCTGGAGAGGCCCCGCCCCACCCTGCCCTGCCCCCAGCCAGGCCTCCCATCCCAGACCTGCCTGTCCTGCTGGGAGCAGAATCTGCCAGTGACATTTCTCTTGTTTGTTCTTGAAAACAAACTCTTCAGAAACCAGAGAGCAGTTGGGAGCCCAAGGGCATTTCCTGGGCTGACATTTACTTTGATTCTGTTTCCCTCCCACCCTCTCTCTCCCTGGCGGCGGCTTTTCTTCCAAGGGGACTGGTGAGGGGAGGACCTGTAGGCAGGGACGAGGCCACGCCTCCCAGTTACCACTTTACCTAGCCCAGCACCTTCTCCTCACAAAATCCTTCATGGTTTTGTACCCGTGGTACGAGCTGGAAGAGGAAGAAGCCCAAATCAAGACCACGTTGTGCAAGTTTCCAGAAAGTGACAATACCGCGCACACACACGTTCTTTTTCCGCCTGTTAAAGGGCGGAGCCTGTGAGCCACGGCGTGAGCTCAACAGGCAGCAGGTATCACAGGACACGAGGCTGATCCGTCAGACGCCTCCAGCTCGGCTGGGGTCTCCGGGGTTCAGGTCTCCCTGGGGTCAAGGTCCACGGGCCAGGATGTGGCAGCTGCCGGACCAGGGGGCTCTGAGTCCTCCTCACCACTGGGCCCACCAGAGCCCTTCTGGGGAACAGACGAGCTGAGGCCAAGAGGAGGGTCAGTCCGGGAGGCTCAGATGTGGCTGGAGGGGATGCCTGCGCGTTCGCCTGCCCGGTCGGCCCCGAGCCTGGTCCCGCTCGGAAGCCCTGGCTTGGGCTCCCACCGCTCCGCCTTCCACTTGGATGTGACTTGTGCACCGCAAAGGGCCTGCCGCCCACCAGTGCCACGTACCCACCGGCCACCAGGCCCCCCCCCCATGCCCCCACTTTGCAGACTTGTCATCCACATCTCCCTTTGCCTCTCAGGACCGCACTGGCCTCACTCCACCCTTTGTTCAAGCTGCCCCTTCACCCGATACCTTCCTCCTGCCGCCCCCACCCATCACCGGGTCCCTGGCTGGCCCTCCCGGAACAGACGAGCGGGGGGCTTAGGGAGCCAGGACGGCCCTCCCTGAGTCTATCTGCTGAACCAAGTGACCGGCCCCAAACCCTGCTGGCAGCTGAGGGGGGCATCCAGGGGTCTGCTCCTCGGCCACGCCCTGGGGCTTGTGGGGGGCCGGAGTGACCCAGGACAGCAGGGCAGGGGTGCTGCGTGGCAGAGAGACGCTTACGCAGGGAAGTCACTGGCATACTGCCAGCCCTCCTGGTCGGTGCCCCCAGGAACGCTGAAGTCCACAGCCCAGTCAGAAACCTGCGGGGAGAGGCGGGTCAGCACAGGCGGCCCCCGGCCCTGGCCCCGGCTCCGGCCCTGGCCCCGGCCCGGAGCTCACCCAGCTCCACTGCAGGGACGGGGGCTTCGTGCTGGCCTTGGTGCGTTCCTGCAGCCCCGAGGCGTCGCTCCACATGTACCGGTCGGTGGGCAGACCCCTGTGTGGACAACAGGCGTGGTGGGGTCACATGAAGAGGAGAGAACGGCCAGCACCAGCTGGTGGCAGACAGACGGGAGCTCCTGGGACATCTGCGTCGGAAGGGGTGAGGGGCAAAAACAGGGCTGCCCCAGGGCAGGATCTGCCCGAGGGCTGCGGTGCACTGTGGTCTGGGAGCCCACGTCTTCCCCCAAGAGATGTCACAGCCCCAGTACCTGTGAGCGAGAGGTGATCAAGTTGGCATGAGGTCACTAGGATGGGCCCTAAACCAACATGACAGTGTCCTTACTGAGTTCAAACTTCCCGAATTGGGAAGGCGATGTGAACACAGCAGGGACATTACCACAAACCAAGGGATGCCCGTGGCTCCAGGCTGGGAGGCTGGGAGCAGATCTTCCCTTGAGGCCCCCGGGATTAAGTGGCCCTGCCCGCACCTTGATTCCAGACCGCCCCCGCCAGCCTCCAGAACTGGGGGGGAGTCAATGTCCACTGTTTAAACTGCCCAGCGTGTCGTGCTTGGTGACGGCAGCTGAGCCGACCCGGACAGAGTGACAAGGGCACACGGTGGTGTCAGGCACCTGGCCGTGAGGCTCAGGGGGCGGGAGCCGTGGCCCTCAGTGCGCATGGTGCCGCCCCGTCCCGCTTCCTAAGGACCGAGGAGGAAGGGGGGACGCTACCCACAGCCCATGCGGAGGTTTCCAGGACGTATTTGGGCCACGGGTATCAACTGCCTTAGAAAGAGCTCACGCCCCGGTTTGCTGGGGTGGACAGAGAAACTCCCAAGTATTTACACACAAGGAAATCCCTCGAGCCGCTTGTACAACACCGTGAGGTCACGCACGATCTACCTGTCCGAGGCTGAGCGGAGGGTAGATGTTGAGCTGGGTCACCCTTGGGTATCGATCGGTGGGGCCATCACCGTCTTTACGTTCCCGCCGAGACTGTGGCTGAGGCTTACCTGCTGGAGTAGCCGGTGACGGGGTTCCAGCGCTGGTTCTCGTAGATGTAGACGCATTTCACGTCTGACTGTGTGTAGATGTTGCTGGTGCTGCTGGCCAGGCCTGGGGGGAGAGGAGGCTGACGGATGGGGACTCAGGCTTCTGTCAGAAGCACTGAAAGGGGCAGAGGAAGGGCGGGGAGGGCCAGCAGAGAGGGGCTCACCGGGCTGCGGAGCGGATGTCCCAGGGGCTGGCCTGGGTTTCTCTCCCCATGATTATTCTGGGCTGTACACCCTCCAGGAGAACAACGTGAGGCGCACTCAACCTCCCGCCCATGCCACCTTCTAGCTCTGGTCTTGGTCCCCCCCCTTCTCTCCCTGTCTTCCCACTTAACCAGGCACCAGGCAGGTGGGGGGCCCCACCAGCTCCTTCTTTACTAAGACTCACATAACGTCTGTGAACCCCAATTTCCTCATTTGTAAAAATGGGGACAAACGTTAATTTCTGCTTCACAAATCAGGGTGCTGTTAAGCCTGGGAATGTGAAACTCCTGTGGTCTCAGTGGACCACAGCTGCTTCTACGGGACTGGCCACCCCTCACTGCAGGGCATGTGGGCTGTGGCATGGAATTTTCCACCTGAGGGTTTGCTTCCCGCCTCATCTCCCAGAACCAGACACAAGGCCCTTGCTTCCCAGAACTGGGGTGGGGGCGGGCAATAGGGGTTCAGCAAGCTCTCATGCCCTAAGGCACGACCCACCCATTCAGGGGCTAGAATTCTGAGACCCAGGCCCCAGGGCTGCCCCCAATGTACCCTGAGGCCTCGTCTGTGAAATGAGGGGTGAAGGTAGCTGCCTTTCTAGAACCTTCAAGGACCCCGGCTCAGCTGTGGGTGCAGGACCGAGGCAAGGTCTGGTCTTCAGCTCTCACACCTCATGGGTTGGCCACGGGACCATCCTTTGTGGAAGCTGGTGGCCGTGGTGAAGGTCACCCGTCAGCCAGCTGCCAGCGGAGAGTCAACACCGGGACAGTGGCTCCGGTGTGGGGTGGGGAAGCCAGATGGGCGGGGAGGGGACGGGCCGGGAAGGCCCGGGGAGCTGGCCGCCCTCACCTTGGAAGCAGCCGCCGCCGCCCGTGTAGACCCAGGCCGTGTGGTCGTAGCCGATGCCCCACACCACACCCTGGCCGTTGGCTTCCACCACCCGCAGGTGACCTCCCATCTGACGCCAGAACCTGGGAGCGAGGGGAGAGGGCAGGGAGAAGCGTGTCCCGGTGGCCTTGGCAGCCTCCTCCCCCTGCAGCCCTGTTTGCTCGGTCGCCTGCCTCGAATATCCCATTTTTTATTCATCTTCAATCCCCAAGTGGTGGACTTCCTGAGGGATGATGGCACCTGCCTGGTTTCCATTCGGTAATGATCAGAGCTAACTCAGCCCCAGAGTCAGCAGGGCGGGGACCAAGCCAGCAGCCCTCACGGGACATGCCCCCTGGGGGCCTGGGACGGACATCTCATGGCAGAAAGCAGGGTCATCTCATCAGGATGAGCCACGACACGGGCCAGCACACTGAGGTGACAGTGCAGCCTCCCGGGTGGGCAAAGTACAGGCTGCTACCTGGGTCACCCTCCTGTGGGCCCAGGTCCTGCTACTGTCACTGGAGGCAGTGTGACTTGTTCCTCTGGGTGTAACACACAGGGCCTCCAAGAACGGAGGACCAAGGGTGGACAGACTCGTCCACTCTCCCCTCCCGAGCGGGGCCTCCTGGCCTCACCTACCTTGGGCTTGGGGCCACCTAGAGGGGGCCCTAGGTCAGTGCGGGGAGCTAGGTACCCCCTGCTTCCCCACCTCAAATTCCGGGTGCCCCAGAACGGTGCCACCAACGCCCCCCCGTGGACGACCTGGTTCCGTCTCCTGGTTTTGAATGCCACCTACAGAGCCACCTCGTTCCCGGCCTCCAACACCTGCCTGAGCCCTGCCAAGTTTCCAGTCCCCCTCGGGGTCCTCGAACAGCCCCAGGAAGACTCGAGACCTGGGAGCCAGACTGCGGTTCCCGCTCCGGTGGGCGGTGGGAGGCGAGGCCAGGGCGCGACTGACTGACTCACATCTGGTCGCAGGGCAGCACGTGCTCGGGGGCCTCCAGGTTCGGGCTGGGCTCGCTCACGAAGATGTCCCCCTTGCAGGTGATGGACCAGATGGCCTGTGGGGAGGGGCGGCCGTGGACCCTCCGGCTCTCACAGCAGGACAGGTTAAGCAGGGCAAGCTGGTGTGGGGAGACGGTGGGTCACTGTCGGGAGGGGGGCAGCCGGCAGGCCGAGGCCAGGCTTCCCGGAGACCGCTGCCCGCTGAGCCTGGTCCGTGTGACCACTCACCCAGTCGTTCATGTCCTGCTCGGTGGCGGCGGCCAGACGCACAGGCCACCTCTGCCGGGTCCTCTCGGGGGTGTAAAGGGCGAAGGAGTGCTTGGTCTCGTTGAGCACGGGGACCAGCACGGTCACCTCATTGAGGAACACGTGGATGTACTGTTCACAGAGGGTGGAGGGCGGGGCTGTCACCAGGGCACGGTGGCCCCGTGGGGCTGGGGGCACAGCGGACCTTCGGGCGGAGCCCCTGCCGCGGCGGACGGACCGGGGTGGTCTGGGTCACGGGTCACCCCTGATTCCACAGAGCCGGTCCCAGAGGCCCCCGGGGCCTGTGGGGTTTTAGCGGTGGGCTCTGGGACCAAGCAAGTTCTGCACAGAGGCCTAGTTCACGAGCAACCACATTAGTTACATTCTCCATGTCCACAGGACCACCCTCGACCCTGGCTGACTGGGTTCAAACCCCAGTCCTCGGAGGGCTGAGCGGCTCCACCTCTGAGGCTGATTTCTCCTCTGAAATGCCAGGGGCTGCCGGTGGCTCAGTGAGGCTGCAGCAGGGGGGGCCTCCACACTCCACACCTGCCCCCCACCGCAGGGGCTGCTGTCACCACGGGCTGGACACGCCCCCCCCCCCCCCCCCCGCCGAGCACCTGGGGGGCCTGGGTCCCGGTCCCCGGTGTGCCCTTCTCACGGGACCCCCCACGCACCTTCTTCTCCTCGTGGACCACATAGTAGATGAAAAGGATGCTGTCCCGAGCCCCGTCGAGCCCCGTGAACTGCTCCAGGGCCACGCGGACGTCCACCCACTTGTGAGGCTTCCAGTCACACCACCACTGCAGGGCCCCCGTCTTCACCCACACCGACTGTGGCACGGGCCCCCAGCGCGCGGGACAGAGTCACAAGCGGGCCCCGCGTGCACCCAGCTCCCCGACCTCCCGCAGTGATGGAGATGGTGCTCTCGTACACCCGACAGGTGCCGAGCCCACAAGCCAGGGTCGTCTATGCACAACCTCCTCGTTCTCAAACAGCCCGTGGTGGAGGCGGGGGAGGGGGGGGCGGTGGCAGCGGGCACTGTTACCCCACGCTCTAGACGGGGAAGCCGAGGCTCGGGAAGGTGCTGCGCCTGACCCAGTGTCACAGACAAAGCTTGTCGACTGCCCACCTGCTCACCTGCTCCACCGCCTGCTCGTAGTGCCGGAAGTTCTCCAGCTCCCGCTTGGTCCTTTCCGTGAGCTGCTGGAAGATCTGCTTCCGCCAGGCGGCGGTCTGGGCCGGCGTGATGGACAGGGACAGCGTCTGCATCGAGGGGGACAGGCCTGCAGGCCAGTGGAGCCTCAGAGCCAGGGCTTCTGTTTTTGTTTTTAACCAGCCTTTTCTGGCTGGAGAGCTATGAGCTCTGTAAAATGCCCCACAAGGGCGTGTGGGGGGCTCGGTCGCTTGGGCGTCCCACCCTTGATTTCGGCTCAGGTCATGATCCCAGGGTTGTGGGACCGAGCCCCGCCTGTAAAAGGCCATCACTGCCAGGGCAGGGAGAGGGGAAGGGGCGCCCTGCCCCGCTGGTCTCCGAAAGCTGCTGACAGGCCGGCTGGACCAGAGGGGGCGTCCAGGCAGGACATCGGGTCGGCTCCCCCAGCACGGAGCACCCTCTGGGGCGCTCGGCCCCCGGACACCTGTGCTCACCCGACTGGACGGTGAACCACTTGAGCACGGTGTGGGCCTCCACGGCGCAGTCTCCTCCTGACACCCAGGCCCAGAGGGGGTGGTCATCGGCCCCGTAGGGCTCCTCCAAGCCCAGCGGGAGGAGCCCCAGCGAGGAGAGGCCAGTGGTCTCTGGAAAGCCAGCAGCCGAGCGGCTGGGTGCTCTCCTGGGCTCCTTCAGGTCAATATTGGTCCAGGGCAGTTCGGCCAGGGTGGAGGCCGGGCCAGGGCAAGGCTCAAGCCCCGGGGTCTGAATGGCAGGGCCAGCGACCTCCTCCTCGCCGGGCTCTGTGGTCCTGCCGGTGCCTGAGCCTGGGGCCAAGCTGTCCCTGGGCTTCCCGGGACTGTCTCCAGACTCTGCAGGGCCAGGCCGGTCTGGACCTGGTCTCTCGGCTTCTGAGGAGGCGTCCGTGTCACTCGGTGCACAGGACTCACCACTGCCCCTCACCTCGTCGCCGAAGAAGCAGCCGGCACTGGGAACAAAACGGGCAGACCCGTGACCCCTTCGAGGGAGGAACACGCGCTGCCGTGGGCAGGCCTGGCTCGTCCGCTGTGACCCCGGGCGAGCCACAGCCACGCCGCCACGCGCCACACACGAACAGCTACCTCCCACGGAACTGGAGCAGCCAGGTCACATCCCAGGTCGATCATATCATTGGCAGTCCTATTATTTTCTCACTGTGGCAAAGGACCTGTGACGGAATACTGACCGTCTCAAACAATGCGGCATGCAATACACGCGCAATGTCGTGCGACCACGACTACCTAGTGCCAGAACTCTGTCGTCACCCCCACACGGAAAGCCTGTACCCATTAAGGAGCCGCACTCCATACTCCTCTTTCCCTGCCCAAACCTCCAGGTTTAGGTAGAAACGGTATCATACAACACGCGATCTTTTGCGACTGGCCTCTCTCGCTTAGTACGATGTCACCGCTCACCCGCGTCACGGCACAAATCAGTACCGCATCCCTTTTACTGCTGAAAAATATCCTGCTGTAGGGATAGGCCACATCTTATTCCTTTATTCGTGGATGGACCTTGGAGTTGTTTTCACCTTTCTGCTGTCGCGAATAATGCTTCTATAAACATTCACATCCGAATTTTTGTTTGAACCGTTTCCAGTTCTTCTGGGTGTATGTCGAGGAGGGCGAGTGCTGGGCCACACGGGAATTCTAGCTTTAACTTCTTGAGCAACTGCCAGACTATTTTCCAAAGCAGCCACACCATTCTCTCCACATCTTGTCAACACCTGTTACCCCTTTCTTTTTTGACTGTAGCCCTCCTGGTGGGTGGGAAGGGGCATCTCACTTTGGGTTCTGATTTGCATTTCCCTGGTGACAAATGACGTCGGGCATCTTTTTCTGTGTGCTTTGGAGAAACATCTATTCGAGTCCCTTGCCCTTTTTAAACTGAGTTGTCTTGTTGTTAGTTCTAAGAGTTCTTTATATATTCTAGATGCTAGGTTCTTGTCAAATGTATGATTTGCAAATATTTCCTCCCACTCTGTGGATGGTCTCTTCCCTTTCCTGGTAGTATCCTTTGATGCACAAAGGTTTTCATTTTGATGAAATTCTGGTTGATCTATTTTTTTTTTTTTTTCCTTTGGGTTCTGTGGTTTCTGGTCACATTAAAGAAGCCATTGCCAGACCCTAGGTTGGGCGTCTGTAGTTTTGAAAGCTTCTCAGCTGATTCCAATATTTAAGAGCTGCCAGCTGAGAGCCTAAACCCTCAGGTAAATGAGGAAGGCGCAGCCCGGCCGGTCTCTCAGCGGAGTGAGGACGGCCATGCTGGGGGAGCAAAGGGGTGTGGAGCAGGGTCTGGGCAGGACCCACGCTGCAGACAGGAATGTGGCCAGCTGTGGAGCACTGTACCAAGGGTTCCCGTGCCATAGGACCAGGCAGGTAAGCACTGCGGGCAATCGTGTTACGGAGCCAAGGCGTCCCCAGCTGAGCTGCTAAGTCATCTGCCGGCACTGAACGCCAGAGGCCAGAGCTGGGACTCATCCCCTCTCTACCCCCGTGGCCCTCCAAACTGTAGCAGCGGCAAGCCTGGGACCTCGCGTCTGACGCAAAATCTACTGAAACAGAAGCCCGGGGGCTGGGGCCTGGCCATCTGGGTGGGAACAAGCCCTCCAGGCATTTCTGGTGCCCGCCCAAGTTTGAGAGCCCACCGACGGCCCTTCCCGACCCGACCTCTCCATGCCCTGCTGCCCTTGGGATCACCTGAGGAGACTTGATGAGCTACCAGAGTGTGACCGGTCACACTCTCGGCTGGCGACGATGGCCTTCCATGTTTTCCCACTGAGCTCGCTCTGGGTGACACCCTGACGGAAGTATATGGCCCGGTCCTCACAGCCAATGCCCCACACCTGGCAGAGAGAGGCACTGCTGGGTGGGAAGCCAGCACAGACCCTTTCTGGGGTGTGAGGGGAGGGCAAGGAGTAGGGGACAGCACCCTAAGTCTGGAGGACACGTCTGCAAATGCAGGCAGGAGCCCCCCGGCCTCATGCGCGGTCGGGTGCGCATGTGCACATGAGTGTTAGAGCCCGGAGGACGATGGGGTGGATGTGGGGTGTGTGCACAAGTCAGACACAGGGAGCAGAGGCCAGAGAGGACCGGGGAGGGCACGGCACCAAGCTCAGGAGAAGCAGGGACCCTGTCCTGGCTCCCCAACCTCAGGCAGACCCTGGGCTTTGGGGCGACAGAGTCCAGGTGAGGTGCTGATGCCACTGGGTGCTGTGCCGGCACACAGCGTCCACCCGGGCCCCCGGCTTCTGAGTAGCCCCTGGTGGGAGGACAGCTGTTCCCCAAGTGCGCCTAGAGAAGGGTCTGGGTCTTTTTAAAGATGCAAAATAGGGGCGCCCGGCTGACTCAGCGGGTCAAGTGTCTGACTCCTGACTTCCGCTCACGTCACGATCTCATGGTTTCGTGAATTCGAGTCCCACGTCGGGCTCCGTGTGGACAGTGTGGAACCTGCTTGCAATTCTCTCTCTGCCCCTCCCCCGCTCGGGCTGTCTCTCTCAAAATAAATAAAGAAACTGAAAAAAAATTAAAGATGCAAAACAACCTCCTTGACTCTGACCTCCTTTTCAATGAGAAAGGAAGCTGGGCAGGCATCCTCCTGCTCTCCACCTGCGGGCGCGAAGGAGGGCGTGCCGAGCGGCTGGGGGGCCCGGGGAGCAGCCCGTTTTGGGCCCTGGCCTGCAGGGGTGCCTACGGGAGTGTCTACGGGGCTGCACCTGCCCAGGGTGGTCCCAGTGGCCTTGCTGGGAGGGCTGCGGTGTCTCCAGGCTGGCCTCCGTCCTCAGCCCCCGCGTGCACTAGCTGGAGCCCATCTGGCCCCTGGCCGCTGTGTGCCCAGCTGACTGGGGTCGGGGGGAGGACGGCGAGGGGGCCCAGGGGAGGCCAGCACCCCTGCCCTGGGCAGAGCTTCTAGGGCGGTGCGTTGGGACACAGGGAGTCTGAAAAGCAGCCAAGCCTCCTTCTCTACCAGGAAACACACTCTGCGGGGACGTTTAGGAGATGCTGCACCCATCAACTTGGGAAGATCACTTTTACTCTTCACTTACTGAGTGGATTTTGCCCCAATACTTCTCGGCAAAACCCCTCAAGTCTCTAGGATGTGTTCCCCACGACTGCTCTGCGGAGGGACCTGGGATGAGCAGGGGCTCTGGGACCCTGGGCAGAGCTAGCCCCCCCCGGGGTGCCCCTGCAGGCGGGAAGCCTAAGGAGGTGCTGGCACCCCTCCCCCCACCCGTGCAGGCATCACGAGCAGGCCTGGCTGGAAGGGGCGGCAGGAAGCATCAGGAGCCTCTGCTCTGAGACAGACCCCTGCTGTGTATGAACTGCTGACCCTGGCCGTTGGGACCCACAGCTCAGCGTCACACGCACACCTGGTCATTCAGCCCCACGTTCACCATCGTCATTTCTCCGACCATCTCGATCCAGCTGGTGCCACAGGGGTTGTGCGAGTTGATGCCTCTTCGGAACCACACCTGGGAAGGTCAGAACCAAACACACCCCCTTGGAGGGCCGCTGAACGAGATTAATTTTTAAAGGTTCTGGAAGGACCAATGAGTAATTTGGTCCTCTGGTCTCTGGCTCATGGCCACAAATGAGCACAGCACATCACTGAGAGAGATGTCATCCGTGTCCCTCTTCCCCATACCTCCCGCTGCACCTCCTTCTGAGCGTGGCACTGTCCCACAGGGCTGAGGGTCACCTGCCCCCAGCCACACCTGTCCTAGCGGCTTCCTTTCTATTCTCTGGCAGAGGGCATTGCCCCTCCGGGAGACAAGGCTGCCTGAATCTTTCAAGAACCTTCTCTCTACCAGCTCAGCACCCCTTGGCACCAGGCAGGAGCAGCAGGTGCCCGCTGTTTCACTGTGCACAGAGCTGGGGGGTGGGACTTCTCCTGGGCGGTGTCTGGTGGGGGGTGGCACGCACCACATCTCGAATGCAGACACCGACCCGTGAGCCTGACTAGAGACATCTCACCCCCACGGACCGTGGTGTAATCCTCATGCCCGACTCTCGGAAAATACCATTTTGTCTGGTCAAGTTTGCCCCTATGTAATGAACCACAAAATTCCTGAGGTGGGATGGGGGGAGGTGACCGGTTAAATGAGAAACCCTAAAATCGCTTTTATAAAAAATTCTAGGATGTCTAAAACATCTCCTTGACCCAAAGAAAGTCTGCACAAATATTTGTCTGAAGACTGAGCAAATCGCGGATATAAATAAAATTTCCTGCTCATTGAATTCATCGTTCTCAGAGGGGCTTAGTAAGTTGCGGTCTCTGGGAAGTGGATGCTTTGGGTGATCTGTGCTTTCTCAGGCTGGGGGATGGCCCAAGGCTCAGGGACCTTCTGCATGGACACAGACTCAGACATGTGGGGGTTCTGCCCCCTTGGACAATGCTACCGATGCCTGGGAGGTGGGGTCGGAAACGCCACGGAAGCAACCTGAAATCTCATTTCACTGGACTTGTCTCTGATGACGTAAAAACGAGCACTGGATGGGATCAAACGGATTCAAATGGCAGAGGGTTCCAGAAAATTGGCACTGGACTGTGTGAAACGTTACAGCGTACTGAAGGATAAATACAGTTGTTCTGCAGCCGGTACGGGGGCATGGGTGTATCGTGGAGCTCACCATGGCCTTCAACCCCCAAAAATGCATGCTGCTTGGCTGGATTTGTTCTAAAGGGTTTAGACCACACTAGCGAGAGTCACCACACAGCCCTCAACATTAGGTGAGCCCTCGATTCGATTCCCATATGGGCCAGTGATGCCTTTAAAAATAAAGGAAGAAAGAAAATAAAGAAATTAAACAGAGCCCTCGGCCCCAGCCCCCAGCAACCCTGTCTTACTTTCCGGTCCTTGGTGATGGCCCAGACCACGCTGACTCCCACGGAGACGTGCATGATCCCATTTTCAGATGTGGGAGGCTCCACTATGGACCAGGAACTTCCTACCCGGCCCCAGAAGAAAGAGCAGGCGGCCCTCATCAGCAAGAGCGCTGGGGAGAAGAGTGGGCATCCCTCTGCCTCTCCCTGTATGGGGCGTAGGGCTGCCCACCTTTGGGATTGTTCCTGTTGATTCCTTCCCGGACCAAGGCCTGCCCCTCCCAG
The DNA here is from genome assembly GCF_023721935.1 of Panthera uncia. Taxonomy (NCBI): domain Eukaryota; kingdom Metazoa; phylum Chordata; class Mammalia; order Carnivora; family Felidae; genus Panthera; species Panthera uncia. The sequence continues at coordinate 28,874,853 of NC_064815.1, read as the reverse complement.
AGCGTGACCCACAGGAGGTCGTGGGGCCCACAGCTGATCTGTACCGCCTCCCCTGGGGTGTCCATGAGGGACCACGATGAGCCTTCAGGGTTGGGGTGGCTGACATCCTCTCTGTACCACACCTGGGTGGCGGAGAAACCCACGGCAGGGTCAGGCGGGGCCCGGCCAGGGCTCCGGGTCAGGCTAACAGCCCAAGCCTGACTATGCTTGCATGAGTAGGTGCGCAGGCCAGGCGTGGAGTCTCTGGGAGCCAGGGGGCCCTGACTGTCCAGACTCGCTCTCCCTGGCCCCACTGCCATCGGAATCCTCATGCCAGATTAGATGGCCCCCAACCGCTGCTAAAAAAAATGCCACCCGGGGTTTCAGCCATCCTGGCTTTGGAACATCTGCTTTCAAGAACCCCTTCCCCATTCACCTAGGGTCCCAGGGAGACCTCTGGCCCCATCCAGCCCCAGGGGTCTTGTGCCCCCTAGTGGCGATGCACTCTCAGTACACTGAATCTAGGGGAAGGGGGGGGGGGGTCCCTGGTGGTGAACTGGGAAAACCCCTAAATCCCTTTCATAGGAATGTGTAAAATATCCACTTCTTTTCTCCTTTAACCTGGAGACAACGAGTGTAACAAAATATTTAAGACTGAGCCACCTGTTCATATTGTCCAAACTGTTTGGCTCACTTCATCTGAAGGGGCTTCACGTTGCCAAGTGGTCCAGGGGGGTGGGGACCCCTCCCAGGCCGTCTCCATACTGGGGACCACGGCCTCCCAACCCTTACACCTCTCCCTCACAGCCCACCCCTCGGCAGCCTCCATTCTGCTATCTGCTGGTTTGGGGGCCCCTCAGTCTCTCTAGCTCCTCCTGGAGCCCAGGGTCCTAGTCAGACCTTTATGGCCCTCAGGAGTGCAGCAGGGCTGTGGCTGACCGCCAGCACAGAGCGACCACAAGCGCTGCTCTCACGCCCCTGTTCTCCCCTCTCTCTGCATCCAGGTGCTCATGGACCCTCAACGGGGGCTCTGTCCCAGCCAGCTCCCTACCACCTTTCAGCACGGCTCAGAAAACAAACAACTGTGGGTTGAGCTATGCCCAGGCCAAACAAGAGTCCAGAGGTAAGTAAGCCTGATAAAAACCTACTGTGATTATTCCAAGGCCAACCAGAAAATCGTGGTGAACTTGTGGTAAAGGGTACGGACTGGACAAAGTCTGCTCTAAAACCACAGCTAAAGTGCTGAGTCACCTGCATGAAGGACCACCTATGTCACTACTGCCAGCGGGAGCTGGCCTTACTCCTTGGTTCATAAACTTCCTGAGCGAAGAATCTCCTCTTCTCTCTAAACATCCAGCCACCCAGCCTCTGACCTCCCCACCTACCCGTCTACCTACTCACCCATCTATCCACCCACCCACGCATGCACCTACCCATCATCCATCCACCTACCCACTCAGCCATCCATACAGCCATCTACTCTCCACACACCCATTTATCCACCTGTCCATTCACCTCTCCACATAACCACCTGACCCCCATTCACGATACTATTGGAGACTGCTGTGCGGGAACCACCCAAAGGGAGTTGGCAGGGAACTCAGAATCTGAGGAGACAACATTGAGGACATCTGAGCTCAGGGTGGGCACTGATCAATGCTCTGGGGGCGCAGAGAAGGGATAGGCCAGGGCCAGGCACGGGGTGGGAGGTCAGAAGCTTGGAGGAGGAGGAGGAGGAGGAGGACCAAGTGGGTCCACAGAACCACAGGATTCACAGGAGGGGTTACTGTGGGGACCCTACTAACATGGCTCCTCGCCTGCTCAGGGCGGTCCCAGCTGTAGGGACAGGCGGCGAGGAGCGGAGAAGGGCTCAGGGGCAGCCCCCGCCCCTAGCTTCCACCTTTGGCCCGGAAGGCCAGTTTGTCTCCTGCCTGCTCCTTCCGGTGGCTGGCCTCCCCCAGCCACCTCCCATCCTAGGACACAGGGGGACACGGGCCTTACCTTTCCCTGCAGAGACACGGCCCATACGGACAGGCGGCCCACAGGCTCGTCTGTGATTTCCCACCCCCCCACAGAGAGGTCATTGAAGGGGTCGGGCAGTTGCTCGGGGTCATCCTTCGAAGGGATCTGAAACGAGCAGGCATGTGGCAGAGGCGGTCACGACCCGTGGGCACCCGGGCCAGGAGATGGCAGTGTTCCCCTCCTGGTGGACACCCGAGTGCTCGGCCCCTCTCCAACACTCCCCGCTACCTTCCCCCAGCACGCTGCCCTCTGTTCTCCAGCTCAGCCCGCCCACAACTGCCTGACTCCACAGAGAAGCCAGCAAGCCAGCATCAGGACAGCGAGCTCCCGGCCCTGGGTCCCCTCTGCCCAGGCCTCCCTCTGTCAGCCACTAGGCCTGGGGCTGCTACCCCCGAGGGCCCACTGCTGCTCCAGTGTGGAAGGCAGATGTACAAGCAAGGTCTCGGCTCTGTGCTTTGCAGTGACCTGACTGCCGTGACCCTGTACCCCCACCTAGAAGGGGGCTGATTGCAGAACCTGGCCCTGGGTGTGAGCCGTTACCCTGTTCTCTGGGCGGCTGCTCCCAGCACAAGGGGCTGGCAGGCTGGGCTAGCGGCCCCACCTCAAAGCAGGATCCCTCCAGAAAGGTCTGGCAAGGGCCCAAGGCCCTCCTCTCATTCAAGGCCACATAGGACCCCAATCCAGGCCTCACATCCCTGAACTGGGAGATTTCTGGGGTCACGGGAACAACCCAAGAGCCAGAGTGGCTCCTGTGGGGGTTGGGGGAGGAAGAAGGGCACAGACTGTGCCTCAGTCTGGGGCAGGAGAGCCTGGAGACCAGGGTCAGGTCAAGTTCTGTGCTGTCCCGGGCCACAGTCTAGTCCGGCTTCCTCTGTGGCCAACTCCCAGCCAAGAGCGCACTCAGCACCACAGTGTTCTTGGGACAGGAGGTGAGTCAAAGGCCAGGTCCCAGGGTGGCATGGTATGCCCTGCCCAGAGGAGGGGTGAGCGGGGATGAGGGTCCCATGGGACCCTCCCAACCGTGGGACTGCTGTACAACCCTGCCCCCTGCCCCGGCCACACTCAGGCATCGACCTTGGCCCAGGCGTCCCGGGACTCGTATCTCCTGTACCGGATCCACCTGCGCCGCCGCACACAAGAATTCCACTTCTTGTCTCTCGTATAGGTGGCAGGGAAGTCGATGGCGTACGTCCACCCCTGAAATACCAAGCAGGGGGTGGCTCTGTCAGGCTCCTGGAGAAGGAAGGAAACAGCTGGGGATGGGGCTGGGGGGAGCGGGGTAGAAGAGAGGGAAGGGGACAGTGGTAGGGCCCCGAGTGCCCAGCCCCTCGTATCCCGAGGAGGAACATGCAGGGCACCTGCTGAGGGTGGACGCTGGGGCACCGGGGACAGCACCGGGGGGCACGGGGTCCTTCCCCACAGGGGAGCCGCGGCAGGAATGGAATTCACCTACCCCTTTCTCGGTGGGTTCCCCTCCAAAATTCTCGTCCACGTACCAGTCCGACTCCCACACCCAGTGCGGCGAGGGCAGCGCCACCCCGTCCAGCGGCCGGTGCTGGAGCCCACTCACGTCACTCCACTGCCAGCGGTCGCTGGGCAGGAGCTTCTCACAGAAGCCGCCCACGGGGTTCCAGCGCTGAGGGCCGGGAAGCAGACACAAGGCCTTAGGCCTGCTGCCGGCCTGGGGTGGCGGGGACCTCTCCGTGACGAGCAGGACCCTGCCAGTAGGGCCCCCCTGCAGAGATCTCCAGGATGGGAAGTGAGCAGGGGGTCTGCCTGGAACTCAGGGATCAGAGCCTCCCACGGCTCATCACCAAGCGCCAGCACGTCAGCAGCTCCCCAAAGGGCAAACAACCTGCCGTGGGACACAGGGCCCCGAGGGGCACCCAGTAGGGGTCATGGCCCTGTCCCAGGCTCCAGGAAACTACCCGGAGCCCACCTTGTGCAGACCTGGCCAGCCTGCCTTGATAAGGACACAACAGGGGGTCTGGCCCCAAAGGCCCTGGACGCTGGACAACTCAGATGTTAAGCAGAATGAAGGAAACGAATGTGGGGCTTGGCCACGAGCGTGGGGCAGGGCGATCTCCCTCTCGGCAGACCAACCAACTGAGCCGCCCAAACCCACGCGACTCCACCTGGTTCTCATAGGCCTCCTCCCGGCGGCGGATGGGGACGTCGCTGGCGCACACGTACACGTAGACCTGGTTGTCACAGGCGATGCCCCAGCAGCACTGCGTGGCCGCGCTGACGCGCTTGAACTCCAGCTGGCTGTCCTTGCAGGGCTCCCAGTACTGCCCAGCCGTGGAGAGTGTGTGCACCTTCCCGAAGAGATCCACCGCCCACAGCGCCGAGTTGGGCATGGCAGCGGTAACCGAGGGAGAACTGGTGGCAGGAGGCCAAGGTCAGTGTGGGCGGCCAGTCCCGGCTTCCAGTCTAGGGCCCTTCTTTTTTTTTTTTTTTTTTTTTTTTAATGTTTATTTATTTAGAGAGAGAAAGAGGGAGAGAGAGAATCTTGAGCAGGCTCCGTGCTGTCAGCACAGAGCCCAACACAGGGCTCGAACTCACGAACTGTGAGAGCATGACCTGAGCTGAAATCAAGAGCCTGAAGCTTTAACCGACTGAGCCACCCAGGTGCCCCCAGGGCCCATATTTGTTCTTTGTTCTTTCTTTTCCCTCTAATTATGGGGATTATTTTCAAACATACAAAAAATATACAGAGGAAAAAAAACGTAACATTCAAGTTATCTATCTCCCCAAATTTAACGAGTATTATCATTTGATCATATTTCCTCCGCACCTTTCTTGTCTCTAAAATAATAAGTGAAGGGGCGCCTGGGTTGCCCAGTCGGTTAAGCGTCGGACTTCGGCTCAGGTCATAATCTCACGGCTCGTGGGTTCGAGCCCCGCATCGGGCTCTGTGCTGACAGCTCAGAGCCTGGAGCCTGCTTCGGATTCTGTGTCTCCCTCTCTCTCTGCCCCTCCCCGCTTGTGCTCTCTTTCTCTCAAAAATAAATAAACATTTAATAATAATAATAAAAAAGAATAAGTGAAAAGTTACAGATTTAGTTCAGTCTTACGCCCATGGCTGCCTCCCCAGGAAGCCTCTGCCCCACGGTGGGCAGGTCCCCTTGTTTATGTGGGTCCCACAGTGACAATCCTATATGGGGGTGGTGAAAGCATCCCCACAGCCACAGTCCTGAGGGAGGCCTACGGCTGTGTGGTGGGGATGTGAGGGTCCTGTCTACGACCCCCTGTGTGACCACCCTCTCCTGGCCGAGCCCTCTCCATCTGCCATCCTCCACTCCTGCCGCCTTTTTCTGTCCTCTTTCTGCTCAGTAGGCGGTGGGCAAGGTGACGGGTAAGCTCTGTGGCCACCCCCACACCTCCAGGGCGGACCGTGCTGGTGCTCCCTGGGGCCTGACTCCCAGAGCTTGGCTTCCGGTAGGGAAAGCCTCCGACCAGGGCAGGGCCACGAGGTCTGGGATGACAGCAGGCCTGGGGAGTGGCAGCGGGAAGCTCGGCCTGACACCACCCCAAGGCCAGGAAGGAGGCAAGAGCTGCTAGGAGACAGCATCCCACCCTCACGGGAGACTGCTAGGCCGGGCTGTTCCGCTCCTGCCAGCACACCAGAGGCTGTGGGCGCTTCAGACAGCACAACTCGATGACACAGATGCAAAGCGTCTGAGAACAAGAGCATCTGCTACAGGCAAATAGGCTCTTTTGGAACAAAGTGTGTCTTACGAACACCAAGAAGAAAGTGCAGGCTGAGAAGGAAGAAACCAAGGGATGAGGAAGAAGGGAAGCAGAAGGAACAAGAGGGGCGCCCGGGTGGCTCAGTCGGTTAAGCATCCTACTTCGGCTCAGATCATGATCCTGCGGTTTGAGAGTTCAAGCCCCGCGTCGGGTTGTGTGCTGACAGCTTGGAGCCTGGAGCCTGCTTCGGATTCTGGGCCTCCCTCTTTCTCTCTCTGCCCCTCCCCAGCTCTCTCTCAAAAATAAATAAATATTAAAAAAATAAAAAAATAAAAAAGAGGGAACAGGAGCCAAGCTTTATGAAACATCCCAGAATCCCGACCTTTCTGCCCTGGCACCAAGGCTCAGCCAAACGTATGGGCAGTCATGACACCAGCCTTCTGGAGCCATTTGAAAACTGGTATCTGTGTCCAGGTGGAAGAGCTGCAAGGCACCCCCTCTTGACCCCTGCCTGGCCCAGCCTGAGGGTCCACTACCTGCCTCTGGCATCTACACTGTGACTAAAAGTGCCCAGAGCCACACCCTGGACCCCGACTGTTGGAATCTGGGTCCTGGCTCCATCACTTTCTGGCACCACCCAGAGTCGACTAACCTCTCCATGCCTCAGTTTCTTAATCTTGTAAAAGGCGGAAGGGAACACCGACCTACTTACAAAGTTGTTGTGAGATTTACGTGAAATCATACAGGTGTAGAGCCTGTAATAGATCATGCTCAGTACTCAGCCAGAACTCAATGGGCATTATTGGCATTGTTTTACTACTTGGCATTTGCGATCACAAACTACGACTTATCTCCTATCTCGTAGAAAACAGACAAAATCAAAGCCCTTTCTCTTCAACCTGAGCCTTTAGTCTCTTCATTTCCTTAGCACTTAACGGCGATCCGCACATAGTGGCTGTTCAACCAAAGTTTACGGATTATCATGGCCACCTACACCCACTAGATTGCCATCTTCCTAGGCTAGGATGGAAATACTGCTTCAGGTAAGCCGAATGCCATCGAGTACTTAAGGTTTAAAGTAAGGTCATAATAGGTGGCAAGGTTGGTGATAAAACTAGTAAAAGACCAGGAGTAGAAAATATGGTGGGTGGAGGGGTGCTTACTGTACAATGCGTTAAACTTGGCTGTGTGTTTGAATATCCTCATCATAAATTGTTGGGGGGAAAAGTAAGAATTTTGGAGGTGAAGGGAATTTGGTTCTTATGATGTCAGTTTAATATATAGCCACTCTTTAAAGCTATCTCTCAGCTGACAGTCCACATTATAAGAAACCAGTGAAGTCAGGCTACCTGTGGGTTGAGCTCAATGAATAGTGACTTTGACTTGTATTTGATACACTTCCCTTCAGAGAAATGACTAAGCAGTAATTTCCACACAGACATAATTGAACCTTCCGGGCAGCTAACAAAAGACTCTGCTGCAGAGAAAGGACGGGAATGGGAGTTATGTTTGTAGACTCCCTTCAGAGTGGACACCCAGGCACCATCATTTCCCAGCCAAAGATGACAGCGGTGAATATCCTTGGCCAGCCTCACCCCCTTTCTGCTCTTGCCAGGATGCTACCCCAACTCCTCATATACCACTTCCTGGCTGTGAGGTAACCATGTAACCAATCCAGGGACACTGGGTCACTGGGTCAGAGGACTCTTGAAAGGAAAAGTAGATTTGAGCATTAAGTCTCTTGATTCTGGGATCCTGAGACTCCTTTGTTTTGTAGGGGTAGAGAGAACACTATCCAAGAAAGCAACTTCAGATTCACCAAGAACTTTTGTACAATGAATTCCAATTGGACCTTCAGTCATTCCACTAAGAAGACCTGCTCACCGCCCTCAGAGCCACCTGCCTTTCTGAACAGGTTTATTAATAGATCCCTTCGGAGGCCAAAAGGTCCCCAAGGGAAGGTGGGGGTGGGGGGGATAGGGCGAGGGTATGGTAGAAGGAGGGACACAAGGGACCAAGAGAGCTCTTGAAGCATCTATGTCCCTGACTCTGCCTTAGGACTCCTTCCTGAAAGGTTTCCTGTTGGGTATTCTATTACATCCTGTCACTCCCACCCTCTGTACAAACACAGGGAGTCTGGCTACTGAGGTTGCTTACTGCCAGCCACTTGCAGGGGCTGTTGGAAAGCGACAACAGGGTCCAAAGACGCGGGAGAAAATAGCAGGACACGCACGGTAGTTGAGTCCTTCCTGAAGCAGGGTCCACCGGTCGCACTGGCCAGGAGATGCCCTGAGCCTGCAGTTACGGGATGAACCCCACCCCATTCCACCACCACTACCACCACCACCCCCCGCCCCCCGCGATGATCGCGGGCAGGTCAGCCTTGGTTTCATTCGGCTGTATGCACTTAGGCGACAGGTGGGCCCCCTGTCCAGCCACCAGTAGCACAGTCGGAGTGCCCGGCCCTCACCATCTGCCCTTGCTAATCCCACGACAAGCTGATTTGCTCCTACCGCTGCCTACAGGAGGGACAGGCGGTCTCTTTGCAGCTCGACCCCCTAAACCCGCAGCCTCCAGGAATCACTCCAGCGCAGAGACTGGGGTGGAAGCGTCAGCGGGTGTTCCGGGGGACGGCGACGGCGCCCGACACGGAGTGCAGTAAGGCGCACCTGCACAACCTCTCCCACCCTTCGGGTGTCAGGGGCAAACGCAGCCGCGGGGGAGGAGGCGCCGCTGCCCTCCGCCGCCTCAACCTGTCCGGAGAGGCCGGGGTGCCCATCCCACCGGCCCGACCCGCCGCCGCACTCACCTGGGCTGGCGCCCGGCGGGCGGGGTGGCGGCGATCACTCCTCCGCTGCCGGGCTAGCGGGCCGGCCCTCCCCCCGCTGCCGGGAGAGCGGGCGGGCAGGAAGCGGCAGTCAGGCCCGCGCCCATTGGCCGGCCTCGCCGTGACGCAAGGCCGGGCGCACGCGATTGGCTGCGGCGCACCGCATCACAGGCCCGCCTGGGGGTCGCGCGCCCACCCACTTCCGGGGTCGCGGTGGAGTAGGTGAGGCGGCTGTAGGGTGCGACGAGGTTTCTGCGCGCTCCTGGGAGCGAACCGCGCAGACCCACAGACCTCAGTCGCCCCCAGGACCCACCCCCCCACACCGCCGCTCCCCGAGACCCCCGGCGCTCCCCAGGACCCGGTCCCTCGCTCTTTAGGACCCAGCCCGTCGTACCTCAGGCTCCGGCCCGCCGCCCCTGAGGACCTGCCTGCAGCCCCCCAGGACCCGGCTCGTCGCTCTTTAGGACCCGGCCGGTGGTACCTCAGACTCCGGCCCGCCTTCCCCAGGACCTGCCCGCCAGCCGCGCGTTCTCAGGACGTCAGGCGAGGAGGGGGCGGTCAGGAGGGGCCCTGGGGCGGGGGGCGGCACTGTGGTGACCCGAGGCGGCCGGAGAGCCGCGTGCCCGCCTGGGCCTGGGGTGTGGAGACCGGTGTCTAGGTGAAACGTCCCCTTGAGCACGCAGACCTTCTCAGGAGAAGTCCGCCAAACATGCGATTTTGTGAGTCCGTGGTTTGGTAGCGGTAACAGGCCACTGCTTTGTTCAGACTCTGCTGTGGCCAGTGACCGAAAAGCCGGCTGCAGGTGTAGCCAACCTAGTAGCGGCTCGGATGTGAGCGCCGGCCGGGCGCCGGGCGCCGGTGGAGGCGGTGCGCGGGGCCCTCCTCTGGGCCGCTCAGCAGCCGGGAGGTATCCCTGCCGTTAGGGCAGAGGTGAAAAACAAAACAAAACAAAAACAAAAAAGGAGCCGTGACTGATGAAAGGCCAAGCACAGCGGGACATACAGGCTGAAACCACATCCCTTGGACCTAGTTTCCCTCCCCTCTGATTCCTGCTCCTTTCGGAGGATGCAGACCAGCTTTCTTCCTGCCGGTGATGGCTGGGGAAGCCCCACGGCCGCCGGCTCTAAAGGCCGAAAAGCCTCTGATTCATGCTGGATGGTTGTGTGGTCTGGCGTGTAACCTTCACCCTTGCTTAGTCTGGAGATGGGGGTTATTATGAACCGTGTGCTTTGGTCCCCGTAAAATTCAGACCTTAAAGCCCTCATCCCCGGTGGGATGGTATTTGGGGATGAGCCCTTCGGGGGTGTCATTGGGTCAGGAGCAGGGAGCCCTCCTGAAGAAGATAGCACCCTTAGAAGAAGAGACACAGAAGAGTTCAGGCCCCTTCCCCTTGTGAGGACACCATGAGAGGGTGGCACTGCAGGCCGGGAAGCAGGTTGTCACCAGACGCGAGATCTGCTGCTGCCTTGGTCGTGGACTTGCAGCTCCCAGAACTATAAGAAAGAAACGTTTGTTGTTTAAGCCCCCCCCCTCCCCCCTGCACAGTCTGTGGGATCTGTGCGATGGCAGCCGCAGCAGGAGCCTCGGTGAGACACAGGGTCCGGCTGGGGGTTTCAGAGAGGAAACTTAGGGTCCTGTTAGCAGGAGGATGCGTGGCTGCTAGGCAGCTGAAGCAGTAGTCTGGATGTAGGGAGACTTGGGCTCTCTTCTGTCTGACATTTTGGAGCATTTCTCCCATCTGGCCTCAGTTTCCACATTGAGAGGCATTGCGCACTTTATGGGCCTTCCAGAGCTCCTGTGCCATGACAGGGTCCGGTACCAGTTTTCCTGCGTTCAGGATCTGACACAGTGGACCTTCTGGGGACCCATATTGGCCCCTTCCCCCTCCAGCCCTTTCAGTCCTTTGCAGAGCTGTCTTCCCTTATGGCAGGAGACCGACGGCTAATCCTCGTTCCCGCGTCTTCTCGTTTTAACCTTTGTTTCCTGTGACTTCTCTATCCTGACCTTCCCCCTTCTCTCCCGTATCCTGGCTCCATCACTTTACCGTAGGAGTCACTGGACCTCTGAGCCTGTGTCCTTATCTGTAAAATGGGAATAACAGCACCTGTCTGTTTGGGTTGGAGGGAAGATGAAGTGAGAAGGTGCACGTAAAGTGCTTACGGTGGGGTCCGGCACCCAGCGAGCACTCACATGTTATTGGTATTATTGTCAAAGTCTCTGCATGTTTGGGTCTGAGGCCTTGGCCATTTGCATCACGTCTCGCGTCTTAGAGTTCCAGAAACACTTTACAAACAACACTGGGCTTGGCGGCATCCCAGATGATTGATGGAGGGCTCCTTTCAGGATGAGGACATGACTGTGTCTATCTCTGATATTTGGGACACCGTGATATGTTTGGGGGAGGGCCTTTCTTACTCATATTGGAATTTCCAGGGCTTAGTGATTGCCTAACACATAGTAGGTATTCAGTTTTTATTAAAGGAATGAATATCCCTCCCCCAGTTCCCCAGATAACATGTAAGTCATGCACTGAAAAATGTTGGAAGAGCCTGAGCAAAAAGGGCACAGATTAGCTAGAACGGGCCCGCACATGCCGTTCCTCAATCCATTTCACCCCCCACCTGCACCAACAACGAATGTGGCTGCCTTGGCCCTTTCTTAACACGGCTTCCAGGAAGCTCCCTGTGTGTTGAATGGGGGTGGTTAGGTTGTTCCTAGGATCCTTCTGATGCCATATCCTTTTGCGAACTACTGTTTGATTTTTCCTTTCTCTGTGGAAACTCATTTGCTTGGAGTAAGCTCTTAATCACAAGGGGTTCATGGTACTTTAACTTTAATTCTGCTTATTGCCATCCCTCCCTTTGTAAAGCCAAGGAGTCAAATGTCCGGCACTGAGCCCGGTATTCATAAGGCGGGACCCTGGGCAGCCTTCTCCCTGCTCAGCCAGCAGGACCCACACTGTACACAGCTCTTTCTTTGTGTCTGCTAATTAAGTTAATTTCAACACTTTCGCTTTTCCTTGTGATTCTTACGATGCTAGAGGAAGCAGTTAAACATGTGGTGTTTCCTCCAGCTCTGACAGAGGAAAACTTGCAGAAACCATCTGTAGAAAAGGGCATGTCCTGATTCACATGTTTAAATATAGGCAACAGTGCCTTAAAGTGAGGAAGTCATGTTTTTGTTTCTAAGAGGAAACCCACAGCACCTCTAAAATCTAAAACACAAGCAAACAAATAGTGAGCTCACCCTGGAAGCCAGTGTTAGTCACTGTCTCAGCTGTCTGATCTCCGCCTGGTTATATAGACTCAGGCAGACATGGCCGAGTCAAGCGTTCATTTGACAGCCGTCTTCGGAGTGCTTACTATGTGTTAGGTTAGTGCCAGCACTCTTGGGGATCCAAATTCTCCAAGAAACCTTTTCCCCCAGAGCTGAAAAGGTCCAGTGGGGGAGAGGGAACTACATTAGAAGGCAGGAAGGACTATAAGCCATAGGGGTGTATTTGAATTGTGTATATAAAGGCAGTTAATTAAAGATAAGGTCAGTGGTAAAGTACAAGGGTCAGGAGTAGACAAAGAAAACCCGGGTTCATTTGCTTAACATTATGCTCCAGGAAGCAAAATAAGGCTTGGGCTCATACCTTTAAGACCAATAGGCATACGGGTCTCTGTTTTATCTCGTGGGCCAGAAGCTTCTCACGTGGGACTTACTTTGTACTTCCTTTATGCATCATTCTGCGCTGGACCATGTGATGGCTACTGGTTGACAGTTGTTTGAAGAACTTTTTTTTTTTTTTTTAATTTTTAGTTTTAAGTAATCTCTACACCCAACTTGGGGCTCAAACTCACAACCCCAAGATCTCGAGCTGCGTGCTGCACCATCTGAGCCAGCTGGGTGCCCCAGGAACTTCTGATGGCAGTAAACTCACACAGAATGTTCAAAACCAAACCATAATCTGTGTTACACTTGTACATAAAAGAAACCTACTGTATTTTTGAGTCTAGAAATATGTGTCAAATAAGCCACTTGTGCCTAAATGCCTAAATGCCTAAATGCCTAAATGAAAGGCCTAAAATGCCTTTCATTGTGTTTTACAATCATTTACACAAATGGGGTTTATTATTAACCTTCCCTGGAGTGATGTTTCCTGTCTCAAACCCATCAGCTCTCTTTCCAGCACAGAAGTGGAGCTCTGCTGACTGCTGCCACAAGTGGGATCTGCTCTGGGTGGGGACTGACGACGCACCTCCCGGCCTCAGCTCCGCCCAGCTTTCCCAGGCGGGCAGTGCCCAAGGTTGGGGGCCACCCAGCCACCAGGTGTGAAAGCCAGACCCAGACCTGCTCTTCTGAGGCATTCTCGTGTGCTTCTCTGTACCTCTCCAAGGGCCAGTAGTCCCTACTGGCTAGAAGTAGAATTATCTGCTGCTGACTGACTCCGAGAAGAAAAGCTTAAGAAACTTTTCAGATACTTAAAAAAAAATTTTTTTTAATGTTTATTTATTTTCTGAGAGAGAAGGAGACACAGAATCCAAAGCAGGTTCCATGCTCCGAGCTGTCAGCACAGAGCCCAACATGGGGCTCAAACCCATGAATGGTGAGATCATGACCTGAGCCGAACTCAGATGCTTAATTGACTGTGCTACCCAGGTGCCCCCAGACATTTTTTGAGAGTAAGGGGGATGCTCACTGGAGGAGATGCTAGGACAGGAGTCATAAACCTAGACATACGGCCACTCTAATTACAGATCTAATGTGAAAAACAACTTATTGAAGATAATACAAGAAAATATTAATGATCTTGATCTAAGGAAAGATTTCTACAAAAAAGGATATAAAAAGCACCAACTGTAAAGGAAAATATTGATACATTCAACTACTCTCAAGTCAAGAACTTCCCTTTATCAAGACACCGTTAAAGGGGTCAAAAAACATGTCCCAGAGCAGAAGGTATTTGCAAATGTGTAACCAACAGGGCTAGGATCCAGAATATAGAAAGAGCTCCTGCCAACCAGCAAGAAAAAGACAAACGTCTAAATTGGGAAAAGGTAAGGGACCTGAAAAGGCACTTAAAAGAGGAAATACAAACGGCTAATAAGCTTATGAAAAAGTACTGAGCAGGGGAATACAAATTGAACCCACAAGGAGACGCCTACCACATAGGCCAGGTGGAAGTATAGGTTGGTGCTGTCACTGGGGAGGTCGGTCTGACATTGTCTAGCAAACCTGAAGATAGGCATGCCCTGTGGTCAGTAGTGCCTTTGCTAATACCCACACCAGCAGCACATACGAGAACGTTCTCAGCAGCACCGTTTCTCACGGCCCGCGGTATCCATCAGCAGTAGGACAGATAAAGGAATGTGACATAGTCCTACAGTGGAATATCACTGGTAACAAAGAATGAATGAAGTACAGCCAGATGCAACAACGTGGATGAGTCTTGAACATATGGTGAATAAAAAAAAGCCAGACTCAGACCCAGAGGAGTACATACGATCTCTTTTATATGTGAAGTTCAGAAATAGGCAAGAATTTAATTATAACGTTTGAGGATATATGTTTATGGTAAAAATACAAAGATAAGTGGTTACCATAACGTTACCATAAAAACCAGGATGTGGATGCCTTTGGAGCACCACAGGGACCTGCTGAGGCTTTGGGAACCCTGCCAGTGTTTCAGTTCTTGACCTGGGCCGTGGTTACACAAGTTTTGCTTTATGATAATGCACAACACGTATGCCTCAGTCTTCTCTGTTATGTTTTACAATATAAAGAAGTTTTTTTAAAAGGACGCATGGTAAAAGCAACTGTGCTAGCTTTATATGAATGAGATAACTTACCAGTGACAGCATCACGCGGGATGTTTTTAAATGTCATAGTTTGAACGGTCCAGAAAAAAAGACAAGATGACGTGCCCTGGAAATCTGTCCAAGAGCTCAGAGTGAGCCCTGGCTTGATGGTGACACCGTGGTGATAGCAGCATGAAAAGAAGTTTGAGTCACCTCCAGAAAAGTAAGAGTAAAAAACATTTAAAAAAATATTTCTTACGTGCATCTGGGATTTGAAACGTGTACATAAAATCAAGTTAAGGGGTGCCTGGGTGGCTCAGTCTGTTAAGTGTCCCAACTCTTGATTTCAGCTCAGGTCAGGATCTCACTGTGGGATCAAGCCCCAAGTCAGGCTCCATGCTGGGATTCTCTCTTGTCCTCTCTCTCTGCCCCTCCCTGGCTTGTGCTCTTGGTCTCAAAGTAAATATAGACTTAAAAAAAAAAAAAAGAAAAACAGCTTAATAAATGTTGTAAATTGATATCCATTTCATTTTTATTCTCAAAAAGTTGAGCCCAAGTCAGCCACATCTTTTTTTTAATTGTTTGTTTGTTTGTTTGTTTATTTATTTATTTATTTAGAAGTGGGGAGGAACAGAGAGAGACAGGGAGAGAGAGAATCCCAAGTAGGCTCTGCACTGTCAGCGCACAGCCCAACCCAGGGCTTGATTCCACGAACCGTGAGACCATGCCCTGAGTCAAGATCAAGAGTCAGACACTTAACCGACTGAGCCATCCAGGCGCCCCCAGCCGCACCTTTTGTGGGAGCTTCCCTGGGGGAAAGGAGAGCACAGTCTGTGTTGGGACAGTCCCAGTAGCTGTTACTGGCCCCATTGGACAGAGCGTGAAGGCATGGAGATCAAGTAACTTGCCAACGTTCACACAGCTAATTCTCAGCATTCTTGGGCTGCAGAGAAAAAGTGGAAGGGAGTCTGCTGCAGTGGGTATCCTGTGCAACAGCAGGCTGGGAAGACAGGTTCAGCGAACAGCAGGAACAAGGCCCCTGAGAGCCCAGATCACCGTGCACGTCTTGCCGAAGCGACAGCCTGACAAGGGTGGGGGCGTCGATACTGTTGGCCGTTGCCCCAGCGCCACCCGCCTCCACTGAGCTCTGGATCCCGGATGCTGGTGCCGCTGCCGCCACAGGTGGAATGCATTCCAGTCCGTCTGTCCTTTTTGTCACTCACACAGACCCGAAGTCCCAGGCTCAAGCATTCAGTTAGCCAGCACCAAAAAGTCCTTTGTCTGTGTCTTAGGGAGTTGGCTTTTGAGGGAGCAAGGATCACACCTTTTAGTGTCCCTGTTGATTTCCAGATCTTCCAGGCAACAGAAGGGAGTTCACACACTCAGCAGTCAAAAGTTGTCACTTTTAGAGGCAATCAGTAGCAGGGCTCAGCCTGGTGCCCAGGACTACATGAATTTCCACTGTCCCTTCTGTGTTGCTTTGGACCCAGGGGTTGAGACAGGTGGAAAACACCACTCACCAGCAGCAGTGTCCTCACCCCCTTGTGCAGCTGCTGGCATCAGATCCCAGGTGAACAGAAGGCTCTTCCGGCTGTGCTGGAGTGGAGGCTGCAGGTGGGAACCTGCCGAGGTCACCCACACGAGTCAGTTCCAACAGCATCTTCAGTGACTTTCAAGCCTGTTTACCGGCTTGGACGATGTGGGTACAGGTACAAAAAGAAATACTCCAGGGCCCCCTGGGTGTCTCAGTCAGTTAAGCATCTGACTTTGGCTCAGGTCATGATCTCACACTTCGTGGGTTCGAGCCCCACATCGGGCTCTGTGCTGACAGCTCGGAGCCTGGAGCCTGCTTCAGATTCTGTGTCTCCGTCTCTCTCTGCCCCTCCCCTGCTCATGCTCTCTCTCTAAGAAATAAATAAACATTTAAAAAATTTTTTAAAAAAGAAATACTCTAGGCTCCTGCTCTAAAGAACCTGTAGTCTAATCTTGTAAAACATCAGCTGTATATTACTGCTGCCTTTAATGTAAGATCCTTAATACAGAATTCCTGAATTCCTCTCTCTGGTCCCCTATTGTATTTTCAAGTATATGTTTTAAGGGTGAAGTGATCTGTGATCTCTTCCCAGTTTATATTTTGCAGTTATTGTCACTCTTTATTCCTAAAAGATGAAGATCGTCAGTTAAACGAAGCTTTAGAGTGTGAACTTTGGGTTGTTTGACAAGCTCCTTCGCTGCCTGGCATAGTTCTTCAGGCGTTGTAAGTGCTCAGTACATGCTGGAGAGTGGTTGGGGGTGGGGCAGGTAGTGGAAGTGATTTGGAGAAATGAGAGAGAACGAGAATGAATTTGATTTAGGTATGGAGGGGCCTCCATAAGGCACCTAGTATGTCACCTGAAATGAAATCAAGAACAATTTTATAAAGGGAGATTTCTCCAGAAACCACAAAGGACCAGGGAAGAGACCGGAGCAGGGCAGGATCCCGGACCAGGGCCTCTGGACAGCCAGAAAGGAAGGCAAGCTGGCCCTGAAACCACGCGTGACGTCTCAGCCCGGGGGGAAAGGAGTGAGGTGGACAGTTTTGTGCCTGAGACGGGCCGCTGTAAGGGCCCAGAGCTCTGTCTTTCCGTGACCAAGGACGACCCTGGGGCCTGGGGAGGTCACGCTGCCCAGAGCCAGCGGGGATTCACCCCTCAGGCACTTGGCCCCAGGGCCTGTGTTCTTCATCCCTGCTCTCTACTGCCTCTCAGCAGTTTTCGGACTTCTCTCCTGGGGAGGCATCTTAGAGGCCTGAGGAAGGGAGTGAGGACGTGAGTCCATCGCACGGTGGGAACGTCAAGTGCAGCAACTCAGGACCAGCAAGGAGGCAGGGTGGCCGGAGCCCAGGGAGACGTGAGGCTGAGTAACAGTGAGCTGGGGGAGCCTAGGAGGAGAGGGCCTTTGGGGTTACGGCGCGGCCAGGCGCTTGCGATGAAACACCTCTGGAAGGTTACCATGAGGCGAGGGTTGTAAGTGCGGCAGAGCGGTGATAGATTCTGTCTCACGTCCACCGCTTTCATTAAGTAGGTGTGGCAGACAGACCCCAGAGTGGCCGTCTGACCTCTGCCCCTTCTAGAGTCCCCCGTCCTCCCCTCCCCCTCCCCCCACCACCTTGAATGTGGGCTGGCCTGTGACTCTTCTGGCTAGTAGAATACCGCGTAGATGTGGGGATTGGCAGATGGGATTAAAGTCCCAAGTCAGTTGATTTTGAGTGAATTGGAAAGGAGATTATCCTGAGTGAGCTTGGGTTAATTAGATAAAAGCCTTTTTAAGAGGGACTTGGTCTTTTCTGAGGCTAGAAACTCTCTCCTGCTGCCCTTGCAGATGCAAACGGCCATGTTGTGAATGACCTCTGGGGGAGGGCCACGTGCCAGCGGACCTCAGGCAGCCTTTGGGGTCTGAGGACGGCCAACAGCCAGCAAGAAGCCGGGTCTCTCAGGGGCGCCTGCGTGGCTCAGTAGGTTAAGCATCCAACTTCAGCTCAGGTATGATCTCAGGGTTCGTGAGTTCAAGTCCCGGGTTGGGCTCTGTGCTGACAGTTCAGAGCCTGGAGCCTGCTTTGGATTCTGTGTGTCTCTGCCCCTCCCCTTCTCGTGTCTTGTCTCTCTCTCGCTCAAAAGTAAATGAACATTAAAAAATAAAGAAGAAGTTGGGGTCCTCAGTCACCAGCTGCAAGGAAATGAATCTAGCTAACAGTTTGAGTGGGCCGGGCAATGAATTCTTCCCCTCAATTTTGAGGGGAGGATACAGCCTGGTGACACCTTGGTTGTGGGCTTGTGAGACCCCCAGCAGAAGACCCGGCTGAGCCTGTCCCGAGCTCCTGACCGGGACACCGTGAAATGATAAATGTGTGTTGTTTTAAGCCACTAAATCTGTGGTGCTTTGTCGTGTAGCATAGCACACAAGTACAGTAGGAGATTCTTAACGTTACATATATATGTGTGTTGTTTTCCCCCTGATTATAAAGCAACCCTTGGTACTCATTTCTGTCAGTGTAAGTAGAAACAGGTAAATGCTGGGGACCAAGGAACAAAGCCCCAGAAAAAGCAGGAACCATTGGTGCTGGTGACTATTCACGAGAAAGGGCAGGTGCGCGCCCCAGAGCTCACACACAAAAGCCGGCAGTGAGCAGCCTTCGCAGAGTGTTCCCGGGGAGGTAATCCATCACCCGAGTGCCCCGAAGACATCACCGTGAGGATCTGATCCTTCATTTCTGGACAATAAAATTTCTAGGGGCCTTGCTAATTTTAATACGATGCAAATAAGGCAAACGTAAATTGTTAATAATGCTAACAGATGAAGTCACTATTTTGTAGTGACAGGATTAGGGTAATGAATCATAAAAAGCTAAAGGTGGGTTTTGGAATACCACCCAGCAAGACTTTAAGAATGCATTGTTTTGGGGCGCGTGGGCGGCTCAGTCAGTTGAATGTCTCACTCTTAATTTTGGCTCAGGTCGTGATCTCGCAGTTCATTGGTTCGAGCCCCACATCGGGCTCTGTGCTGGCTGCTGATAACCTGCTTTGGATTCTCCCTCCCCCCTCTCCCTCCCCTACTCACACTCTAAAAATAAATTTAAAAAAAAGTGGTGGGGGGGCACCTGGGTGGCTTAGTCAGTTGAGCATCTGACTCTTAATTTTTGATTTTGGCTCAGGTCATGATCCCAGGGTCATGGGATCAAGCCTCGCATTGGGCTTTGCTCTGAGCATAAGATTCTCTCTAAAAAAATAATAATTAAAAATAAAATAAAAATGTATTGTTTTAGGGGAGACATAAGGTTACAAAGGACTAAAACCCATGTGAAGGGTGTGGGTTATCCGAATCTGGCCAACACAACAAATGACATTTCTATAAAGCAACTTTAGTCTGATGGCCTAGTTCCAGCCCTCGACAAGAATCCATCTGTAACCAAAATGCCTTAACTCAGCTGGTTTGAGATGGAATTGTTTTTCTCTGGGGCCTTTAACCCTGGTAAGATATCAAAATAAATATAGCTGTAAGCCTAGAATGATATATTTTTTAAAAATAAAGGAAATCATGAAGATGATATTGATGGTTTTTTATTTGTCTTGAAATTGAAATTCAAATATAAATTTGAAATTTATTATTTATTGATTTTTTAAAGGTTTATTTTTTATTTATTTTGAAAGAGAGCACGCGTGTGCAAGTAGGGGAGGGGCAGAGAGAGAGAGAGAGAGAGAGAGAGAAAGAGAGAGAATCCCAAGCAGGCTCTACGCTGCCAGCCTAGAGCCCGATGTGGGGCTCGAACTCCCGAACCATGAGATCATGACCTGAGTGGAGATAAGAGACGCTTAACCAACTGAGCCATCCAGGCACCCTTGTAATTGCTTTTTAGATATAGAAAAAAAGAGAAAGATTTGTAAAATTTCATTCATAAGAGCTTAAAATTGAGCATTAAAAGTACAGGGGGTGTGGGTGTCGTCTCGTGCCAGGCGCTCTGGGACAGGAACCTCGTCAACAAGGGAAGGGATCTGGGTTCCGGAATCTGAGTGTGGAGCCTGGCCTTCCAACACAGGGACGTTTATTCTCTTGTAGTAAGAGGATGGAGATCAATCACGGGCATCTCCGTGGAGATGCAAAGATCTCCAAGTGAAAAAAGCAAATTGCACAACAAAACATTGAGTGTCCACGAGAGGGAAAGGTCAACCCTAGTGAATCACATATGCGTGTAACTAGTGGGAAGGGAAGGGATGATGAGATTCGCCCTAAGTCCTCCATGTGACGCCTGTGGGGGCAGAGGGACTGTCCTTTTCTTCACCTGATGTCAGTGCTTGATGTGCAGATGCCCGTGCAGGGTCCTGGGCAGCACCTGGTGCTCAGGGCCAGGGGCCACATTCTGCTGCTGGATGCTCCCCCGGTGCCGCACGCTGCCTCAGCCACCTCTCACAAAAACCTGATGAAGTTGTTATTACCCCATTTTACCGGTGAGGAAGCTGAGTCATAGGTGGGCTCCTAGTTAGTAGGTCAAGGAAATGGAGGCCTACAATCCGGACCGCTTGACCTCCCGGCGCCTGTGTGCTCAATCAGAAAACCGCAGGAGAGCGCCCTGCCTCCCTGATTCTCTAGCTGGGGAGGACGACCCATAGGAAACGATACCAGTCAGCTCAGGTTCCCAGGAAAACATGCCAAATGGGTGAAGTGGGGGCTCGGAGGAGGGAGGAAAGACCCCATGTGGGGAGTACTTCCCACAGGGCCATGAGGTCTTGGACGATACACCGGAGAGCTGGGGTTTTATGCTGCAGGTGGTGGGGAGCCATTGAAGGTTTTAAGGAAGGAGAGCTATTACACGCTGCTGAGCACAGTGGCTCCCAAGGGTGATACGTCCGTGCTTGGTATGAGGGGTGCAGAGGGAGTAGAGGCCGGGACACCCTAGGGAGGCTTCCAGATGACAGGCCAGGACCAGTAACCATGAGCTGGACAAGAAGGTTGTGTAGCCTTTGTGTGGAGAGAGAGAGTGAGCAGGGGAGGGGCAGAGAGAGAAGGAAAGAGAGACGGAGAGAGAGAATCCATGCAGGCTCCACACTGCACTCTGTCCGTGCAGAGCCTGATGTGGGGCTCGAGCTCACCAACCGTGATATGACCTGAGCCAAAATGAAGAATCGGATGCTTAACCGACCAAGCCACCCAGATGCCCCAGGTTATGTAGCCTTTAAAAGAAAGACCTCACAATTACATCTCAGGCTGGGGGTTTTTGTTTTTATAAAAAGGACAGGCTGTAGGTCCTTGTTCCTATACATAGGCGTACAGGAAGGGGACGTGTCTGTTCCGCAGGCGGCTTCTCTGACACCAGAGAAGACCAAAGGTTGCATTATAGAAAGTGCCAAAGGCCAAAAATTATTCTACAATATCCAGTTTTGCTCGCTCTAGTGATGTGAACTTCAGATTAGAGCTCAGATTGGAAAAAGGATTCTTTAGGCGATGTGGTATGTGGTAAGCAGCGAGGAGCTGGTCCGCATGTCACACGCCCATTATGACCTCTGACCCGCAGTGGCCAGCTGAAGTGCTGATAGCATGGGACGTGCCCTGGGCCGAGTGGACCCTGTCTGCTCCTCCCGCCAGCCCTTGCTTTTCTGGATCCCGACACCGGCTTTTGCACAGCCCCCGGGCACCCCCTTTCTCTTAGGTCTACACTGGATCCCCAGAAGGAACTTGACCAAGGAAAGTCAGGAAAATAACCCACAGGAAAGAAGCAATGACGGTCTCATGTGAAGGGCGCTCAGTTCCTGGAATTTAAAGGGGGCCACTCTTGCCAGATGGATATGGCTACAATCCTTGCTCCACCTGTCCCTACTGACACTTTGCGGGACACGGGACAACACCGGACCCTGGCCGTTTGTCTTTGGCGTCTGTCACATTTGGTCCTTACCTGGCCAGCCCTAGGGTTCCTACCTCTCCTAAGTCACAGATTTGATCAAAGATGCCCTTGGCAGTGGTATTAGATGGGCTTCGTCCTACCTCCCAGAGGCAAAATCTGGTGGGTGGCGCCTCCAGCCTCTCCCTAATGGCGGGACTCCATTCTCAGAACCTGAGAATCTTGGAATAGGGCAGGATTGTGAGACTGCATTCTGTCCCCCACGCGGTTCCTCCCGGGCTTCCCTGCCCCACGATGGCTCCTCCCCCGTGGCCTTCTCCATGACTGCTTCATGTCAGCCACTGCCTCTCTTCTGCTGGAGCATAAGGGGGCTGTCCCCGGCCCCGTCCTCAGGCTCCCTCCTCACGCCCAGGGGCAGCTCGCCAAAGCTAGCCATGACCACGGTGCAAGCGGCAGGTAGGGGCCACTGGACAGGGCGGGCTGGCCAGAGGAGAGGGTGGAGTGGCTGGAGAAGGAGGAGAGGGGACGAGGATGGGCGGGTCTTTGCAGCAGAGGTGGCCCCTCTCCTTGGGGACCTCCGCCTGCTCAGCCCTCCCAGGCCTCCTGGTTTCACAGAGCTCCTTACCGACACCATGTCAAAGCCTTGGTCCCTTCTGCTGTGACCTGCAGGAGAAGCAAGTTCTGGGTGTCACTGGCAAAACAGAATAAGGACAGAGAAGGGAGGCCAGAACCCTCGGAGGCCCTGCAAGGGGCTGTAAAACTCACCGGCCGGGGCAGCTTATGGAGGTCCCTCCAACCTAACGAGGTGGCCTCTCATCTCCACTTGGAAATGGCCATTTGCTTCCCCCCAGCCAAAGAAGATACCCAGTTGTCATAAATTCAGTGCTCTGGTAAATGGTTAACAAGCTTACCTTGGTTTCTCTTTACTGTCGCAAATTAAACAGTGACAGATGTCAAAGGGAAATCCCTTCTGTAAATCTGAATAATTGTGATTGACCTCTGGGAGAGGGTAGAAGAGTCTGGGAGGTACACTGTTTTCCCTGAATGATGCCCTGTAATCACACTGCGTGAGATCCCAAAAGGCATGAATCTTCTTCATGGACGTCTTCCCTGTGTTCTGGGCACTCTTGACTTTTTAAAACCAGGAATGTCTTTCTGGAATGATCCAGACCCATTCCTAGCCTGAAGGGGCACACACTTCATGGCCTATGGGCCAGAGTGCAGATCTGGAGGCGAGGGGATCTGGTTTGAATCCTTACTGGGCATATGATCTTGACAAGTGACCTTGCGGTCAACAGTTAATGGAGCACCTACTGTTCCAGGCCCTGGAGATACAGGGATAAGACACTATCCCGGCCCACAGGGGGGTTCTGTGGGCCCGACTTAGTGGAGAGATTGGCTCTTTCCTTATATGTAAACTGGGAGTAATAAAATCTGAGGATCGTGGCCCTGACGTGGGTAACATGAATCACAACCTAGCACCCGGCACAGAACAACCTGACGAAGGTTGGGTTTCTCCCTGTGAGTCCTGTTGAGAAATGGGGATTCTATCATTGTGGAAGGTGATGAGGTAAACGTGGCCCCCACAGAGGAGCCATTGTAATAGTTCTGGAAGAATGCTTGAAGTCTTAGTCTAAGAAAGCCTGGCTTATGAAGGCTAAGTGGCCAGTTTAGGCTTGAGAGCTGTTCTCTGTGTGGAAATCTGGGTGGGCACCAGCTGTTGCAGCCTCAGCCCACTGCCTCGAGTGCCGCCCTCAACATCCAAACTTGGCTGCCGTTTTCTTGGACTTTCCCCTACCCCCAACCAAGAAGACCTGGGCGGGGCTTAGTCAGTTAACCATCCGACTTCACCTGAGGTCATGATCTCGTGGTTTGTGGGTTCGAGCCCCGCATCAGGCTCTGTGCTGACAGCTTGGAGCCTGGAGCCTGCTTCTGGTTCTGTGTCTCCCTCTGTCTCTGCCTCTCCCCCACTTACGCTCTGTCTCTGTCTCTCTCTCAAAAATAAATAAACATTAAAAAAAAGTTTGTAAAAGCACTCTGAACATGGTGGAGATAAAAGGCGTTAAATCAGTTTTGCACGTGGTCACCACAGATGGGTCTGACTTCCGAGTTTTCTCCTGTTACTGGTCTAGCCCATCAGTTATAGCCATTAATACTGAACTGCTTTTCAGGGGTATTGAGAACAGCTACTTGGAAATTTATTTAGCTAGAGACCTGCTCTCCAGAATTTGCTCTTTGTTCTTATGAGAATTGCTGGAAAATGTTGACCCAAGGACATTTCCTGTTTCAGTGTATGAATGTGTTCTCTCAGGTCCGCCTATGGAGCGAGGGCCACCTCTTAGAGAAGGAAGGGTGTAGTATGGATTTAAATCTATGGATACATGTCACTTGTGATGAGATTTACTGTGTGACCCAGCAAGAAATTGTCATCTGTGTTGCATAGAAACACATGTGCTTAATTTATAAAATATTTAGAAATATTTGCCTACCAGAATTGTAAGGCTTATCACAGGCTTGCCATAAAACTTAAAACTCAGTGTTTATCTAAGATAAACATTTAGCAAATATTTGGTGAGAGCCTTCCCTGAGCCAGGCACTTGTAATTGGTTACAGCCTTGGGTTTTGAAATGATATTTGCTGCTGCTGCTTTTTTTTTTTTTTATACCACAATTCCAGCCACGTGAGATGCTAGTTTCCTGAATGTGCAAGACACTCACGTGATGGGTTATCAGCACTTTTCAAAGTCTGCGAAAAAGGGCATGATCCTTGTTTTGGTTTCCTCTGGGTACAGCTGGGGAGAGTCCTCAGTGACTGTCAAGGTCTGGAGGACGGCAGCACCTCCCCGGCCCGACCGGGTCCCCTACAGAGCGCTCCTGGTGAAGACGTGTACACATAGCAGTTAAGTGAGCAGTTACTTTCATGGAAATGGCAATACTAAAGAATTTTTTTCGACGTACACACATGGACATGCCGGATTTCAGCCATCTGTAAGATGTTCACAGAGGAAGTGATGTTCCAAGTCTTCTTGCACAGGAACGTATTCGTGTTAACATCAGCGGCCGCTGGCTTTTCTTGTGCACTTTGCAACGAGAGCAGTGCACAGTGATCGTTAGTGGCCTGAGTGCTGATGTGGGCTTGGCGACCTTGGAAAAGTTACGGGACCTCTCTGTGCCTTGGTTTTCTCATCAGGCAGTTGGGGGCTGTCCAAGTCTACTTCATGGGATGGCCCCGAGGATGAACTGAGATATCAACTGTGTTGTAGGTGTTTAAAAATTCAACCAAGTGGGGCTCCTGGGTGGCTCAGTCGGTTAAGCGTCCGACTCTTGATTTCGGCTCAGGTCATGATCTCACGGTGGTGGGATCAAGCCCCACACTGGGCTGTGCCGTGGACGTGGAGCCTGCTAGGGATTCTCCCTCCCTCCCTCTCTCTCTTTCTCTGCCCCTCCCCCATGTGCTTACTCTCTCTCTCTCTCTCTCTCTCTCTCTCAGAAAAAAAAAACAAAAACCTGAGTAAATGTAAAGATCAATTTGACTTTATTTTGTGACTTGTGAGTCGGGCAGCATCCCATCCGGCACATAGAAGGGAGCTCGGGAGGGGCACCCAGGTGGCTCAGTCGGTTAAGCAACCAACCTCGGCTCAGGTCATGATCTCACAGTTCGTGAGTTTGAGCCCCGCATCCAGCTCACTGCTGTTGGCACAGAGCTCACTTCAGATCCTCTGTCCCCCTTTCTCTCTGCCCCTCTTTGCCCCTCTCAAAAATAAAATAAAGCATTAAAGAAATAGGGCCCCCGGGTGGCTCAGTCGATTGAGTGTCTGACTTCAGCTCAGGTCATGATCTCATGGCTCGTGGGTTCGAGCCCCACGTCAGGCTCTGTGCTGACAGCTCGGAGCCCAGAGCCTGCTTCGGGTTCTGTGTCTCCCTCTCTCTCTCTGCCCGTCCCTTGCTCGTGCTAAACATTACAATTTTTTTTTAAAAACATTAAAAAATAAAAAAGGAGCTCGGGAGAACCTGCACAAAATGGGAGACTTTTACAGGCAGAGGGGGAAAGGCAGGGAGGGAGTGGGTTACCTCCCCTCTGGGGGATAGAAGGATTCTGCCAAGTGGATCACCTCACTACTGCCGACCAGTATGTTCCAGATTGACTGGTTTAAAACTGCACTCCTGCCAATGGTTGAAACTGCAGTTTGCTTAGGTAGTTAAGTCTTGGTTTGCTGACTTGGGGCTGAGCACAAGTGACTCCGTTTGGGGCCTTTTTATCTGGTTTTAGTTTATTCCTGGTCTCCCTTTGAAGTCAGCATCTCTGACCTCGGTCAGCTCTTCCGCTGACTTGCGGTCAGACCCTGATTCCGTAGCCTGGCCGCACACCCATTCTCCTCGGTGACTTCCCTACTTTCTCTTCTCTCCTGGAACCCCAACACCCCTCCCCTATCCTCGGTCTCACTGCTGCCCTTGCTTCCTGTGTCATACGGAAAACAGAAGCAGGCAGAAGACAGCACCCGCCTTCGTCCACCTGCACGGGCACCCACGCGCTCTACCTTCTCCTGTTCCTGTGGGTGACTCTGGGATCCCAGCAGGGGCTGTGCCGCCATCTACCGGGCACTGGACCCCAGCTCCTTCCGCCGCCCCCCCCCCTTTCTCCCACATCCTCCCTCTTCCTACTTTATACACATGCTGTTACTTTCCTTCCGCCCAGAACACAAGCAAACACACCAAGCTGGTCCTTCTGGTCCCACAGCTAACTCTGACCCCCGTCCAGGCTCTGCTCACCTCCCGGACGTGCCCACTCCAACACCGCTGCGCCACCTTGCCCATCTCACCCCCGTGGCCTTGACCCTGCTCATTTCCCCCCTGTGGCACTCCCCATTTTCTAACACTGCCCCCACCCCATTGGAGTGTAGCCCCACAAGGCAGGATGCTGCCAGTTTTGTGGCATCCTGGGCAGGGTGTGTGCTCCATGAATACTTGAGGAGTGGGTGATCGGCTGTCAGCCACTACGATCGTCTCAGATCTTTATCACAAGGCTAATGCTTTATAGTTACTTTCCTGCCTCGCCTTTCTTTGGTTTGGTGTTTCTTCGGGATTTGCGTGCACAAGTCAGCCTGTGCGAGCCTGCAGACGGCTTTGTCTGATTCACATCCGTGTTCGGGCGATACTGTCGCCTGAGCCAGAAACCTGAGCATCACGAGTGTTCCACAACCATCCAGGAGGTGACCAAAGCTCAGTGGGCTCTTGACCTCTCTCACACCTTTCCTGGTCCCTAGGGCCAAGTCAGCGCTGGCATTCTAGACGGGACTTCTGCCCTCGTACTCTTGGGGCACCCAGGGCTCTTGGGCCCCTCTAATGGGCCCCTCTAACCCTCTCACTGCACTGCCATTGTGAGTTTACTGGCTGGCTCCCTACCAGACTGCTCCTTCTGTGTGTCCCTGGCCTGTCATCTTTGCCCCTCCCCCCACCCCCCAGGCCTTTTGTGGCCTGTGGGATAACAGGTCACACTCAACTTGCTCAAGAATTAAGGAGCAGGACCTGTTTTGTGTCTGTGAGCAATGTTTACCAGAGTGATGTTGGGAAATCCCAAGCCACATCCTCTCATTCACGAATATGGATTTCCAAGCTGGGGGGTGGGGGGAGGAGGAATCAATTATTGGAGGAAAAGGGAGCCAGAGGCTAAGGATTTTGTGGAGTTTGATTAGCAAACAAAGGCACGTGAGGAAGGGAGAATTAACCAGGGAAATTGAAGGGACATCTGCCGATTTACCTGCAGTCCAATGAGAAATGACCTCACCAGCTACCTGCTACTACATTGGCACGGTTGGGTGTTGGGGAAGGACGGGGGACCCCATATGGGTGTGCACAGCAGTCCAATGAGAAATGACCTCACCAGCTACCTGCTACTACATTGGCACGGTTGGGTGTTGGGGAAGGACGGGGGACCCCATATGGGTGTGCACAGCTGACAGCGTGTTAGCAGGCTTGACCTAAGCCCACGTTTCACTGGTCGATGAGGTTGGGGATGCACCCCTGTTTTTCCCTGGTGGGGGCTCTTGTCCTGTGGAGCCATTTCTCCCACAGGCCAGGACCTCTGCTGGCCCCAGTCCTGGCCCCTCTGCAGTCTCTTTTCTTGACCTGGCCCTCCCTGGATGCTAGCCAGACCCATCCCTCGTTCCGCCCCACAGGATGCTGGGATGATGGTGACCGGTTCAGGAGATAAAAGGTGGGGATGGGCTTTGAGGAGTCACACTTGTGACAGAGAAGATGGTCTTTTCGGAGAAATTCAAAATAGGCTGGGGTCTCAGCTGTCCTTTGTCCTCGCACTGGATCAAACTGCAGGTCACGTAAAAGAGGCTGGGAAACACCAAATGCTACAGAAGGCCCTGGAAAGGCCTAGAGGAGCTACAAATTCAGAGCTTTCTTTTTAAAGTTTTTTACAAACCCATTAAACATTAGCAGGTGACAGGGAAAATGCTTCTTTGAGGGAACCCAACCGAGTGGTTGGTCTTTGCGCCAAGTTTAGGCCACTCCCCTTGTCTGAGCCTCTGTCCCCGGCCCGGCCCCGTAAACTAGGGCTAATAAGTACCTCCCGGGTTGCTGTGCCGATGAGTGAAACCGAGGAACAACCGGAACAGTGCTTGTCACGTAGGAGGTGCTCAATAGCTAGGGTTTTGTCCCCAAATGGGGAGTTATTTGTAATCAGTGGCTGCAACTCCTAGAAATGATCTAATTTGTCAAGACGAAAATCGAGGGAATGAGCATCAGCCGAGCGCGAGCAGGCAACGTTGAGATGCGCGCCCTGCTTCTTCCCGCAGGGGTTTGAGCTTCCATTGACCCCGGCCGCGGCCCAGATTGGGATCCGGGGTCACTCGACACGCGGAGCACCTCCCCACCCCCCGCTCCTTTGCCCAGGATAAGTAACAGCCGGGGGACTCGCCCCTCCTGGACCCTCCTCCAGGCCGCCCCGGGTCCCTGCCCTTCCCCGTGGTGAGTGGGCTCGGGCCATCGGATCTCCCGCCTACCACGGGGGTCTCCGCTAGGAGATGGGTGGGGCCGACCCCGGCTCTGGAAGGGGCGGGGTCCGCGGGCCATAAAAGTCACGACCCAAGTGCGGCACCTCCCCCCAGTCCCCTGTGTGGCGGGCAGTCTCCTCGCGGCGGGAGGTCTGGGGGCCGCGGAAGCGGCGCAGGGCAGAGTGCGGGGTCAAGGCGGCAGGCGGCCTAGCGGGTAGCCCGGGGCGGGCGCGGCCCCTTTAAGACGCCGCGCCGGCCCCGCCCCGCGCCGCACCCCCCGCCGGGAGCTGCGCCACGTGACCCGGGTCTTGTGACTGGCCGGGGGGAGGCGCGGAGGGGAAGCCCGCGGCGCCCGCCTCCGAGAGGGGCCCAGCCCCGCAGCCGCCGCCGCTGCCGCCGCCGCCCGCGAGGAGCGGGTCCCGCCGGCGGGTCCGGGCGTCCGCGCGAGTCCGAGCCGGCGCGGGAGCCGGAGTCCGAGCGGGAGTCCGGGCGGGAGCCGGGCCGGGCGCGGTGGGCGCCGCCCGCCATGGACCACAAGCCCCTGCTGCAGGAGCGGCCGCCCGCCTACAACCTGGAGGCCGGCCAGGGCGACTTCGCGTGCGGCCCGCACGGCTACGGCGCCATCCCCGCCGCGCCCCCGCCGCCGCCCTACCCCTACCTCGTCACAGGTGCGCCCAGCGGGCGGGGGCGGGGGGGACCGGGAGCAAACTTTGGGCTCCGTGCTGTGGCGACCTTTAACCCCGAAACCAACTTTTCTCCGGACGCGGCGGCGGCGGGGGGGCGCGGCCCGGCCGTGCTCGGCCGTGGGGGGGGGGGTCCCCGCGCGGGTGCTGCCGAGGAGCCTCCTCGGGGCCGGGAACGCGAGCCGGTGGGGACGGGGGCGGCGGGTGAGGCTCCCGCAGCGGGATCCCGCCGTGCGGCCCTCTGCCTACCCGGGGGCGGGGGGGAGGTGGGGTTGGGGATTCGCGAGCACCAGGCCGGCCCTTCTCGGGTCGCGCCACGGCCGTCTTGCCAATTAACTTCGTTAACCAGGTGCCGTCTGCAAGTTAGCACCCGGTCAAGCCCGTCGCGGGCTCTCGGCGAAGGCGGCTGTCGTCTTGATTTTGGAAAGGATAAGTGGGGGGAGGTCGGGGGAAAAGGTAGGAGTAGTCCTCACGCTTCCCAGATTTCCTCCCTGCCCCCTTCTCACGTGCCTTCCTGCCCACAGGGATACCCACCCACCACCCCAGGGTCTACAACATCCACAGTCGAAATGTCACCAGGTACCCTGCCAATTCCATCGTTGTCGTTGGAGGCTGCCCGGTCTGCAGGTATGTCACCGGCCGGGGGCTGTCCCCCCCCCCCCCCCAATCCGGAGAACACATACCCAGAATCTCAGAGAGGCGGACTCGTTCGGAGGTGGGCTAGTCTTGTCTCTGGACAAGCTACTGACCTGCGGTGTGGGGGAGAGAGGGTTCTTTTGTCCTTAGATCTAAACACGTCGCAAGGGTCATAGGGGAGGGGTTCACTTTCCTGAGGAGAGTGCTTTTGGGGCCACCGAGTCCCAAATGAGTGGGATGTAGAAATGTTAATGTCTCATGTCCCTGGTTCTAGGACGTGTAAGTTTGCTTTGCAGTTGATTCTGGAAGGTGGTGAAAGGTTTCATTTTGCTGGGAAGGGGCAGCTAGGAAAGCCCCAGTGGCCAGTGTGTTCAAGGAGCCGGAGGTCCAGGAGGCCAGGGGAGCACCCTCCTTGAGGGCTGCTTCATCCCCAGCAGGGCGGTCAGCTGGAGGAGGACAGAAACACCGGGCTTCTTTGGGGGCAGGAGCGATTTTTCCGTATTCTCAAACCAGAGCCTCTGGAGTTTGGCAGGTGTCCGTAGGAGTCAGACTCGGGTAAGACTTGGTCCTTGCCCTTGGTTGATGCGAGAGAGTCCAGGTCAGCCCCTTGAGTGGGAGGAGGAAGTTGGAAGTCTCAGAGATGGAATTGAGAAACACTGGTTTACACTTCGGCTTCGTGTCGCAGGTGTATCTGGAAGACCCAGGGTGGAGTCAAGGGGAAGTTAAAGGTTTCAGAGTCACAGGAGTAACGAGTGGGGGGTGAGTGCCGTCCAGGAGAGGGGGCATCGCAGAGATGAGGGGAGGAGGGGGACTCCCAGAGCCAACTGAGTACTTAGTAAAGAGGGCTGTGGGCAAGGGGCCCTGGGGCCGTGGGCTGGCCACGTGCCTCGTGTGTAAACTCAGAACAGGCATCTCTCTCTGTTTTCTGGGTTTTTCAAGTTTATTTATTTACTTGGAGAGAAAGGTTGAACATGCGAACCAGGGAGGCGGGGAGAGAGATTCCCGAGCAGGCTCTGCACCATCAGCTCGGAGTCAGCGCTGGGCTGACCTGGGGCTCAGACTCAAGAAGCACGAGATCACGACCCGAGCCAAAACCAGGAATCCAACACTTAACTGGCCGAGCCACCCAGGCGCCCCTCGGAACAGGCCCCTCTTTGATATGCCTTTGGAGGACACGGAGGGGGCGGGTGGAGGGCGAATGACCCGCACCCTCCTGACCGCCCTTCTCTTCTTGGGCACCTGGGGGCGTCACAGCTGTTGGGGTTTAAGGGCCCAAGGGTGGGAAGAAGGCCTGTGTGGCCTGGGCGCTGGCAGCATGCCGCTGGGCTGAGCAGGGATCGGGACTTGGTCCCCGGTGTCTCGGGGGGTTGCTTGTAGAAGTGGGTGAGGGGAAACCCACTGTATTTGGCTTTGAGGCGGTCCCGGGTGCTCAGAGCCCTGGCTGCTTGCACAGTGCTGTCCCCACTTGGGCCAGCTGGAGGATTCCAAAGGCCTATTTTTGGGTGGGAGAATTGAGTGATCTCCCAAGTTTAGGGAGTGGTGTCAGGCCGGTAAACTAGAGGGGGGCCGGGGGGGGGGGTCTGTCTGGAGCAGAGCAGTCTGGGATTTCCGGGCCTCCACGCTACGTCCGAGTGTTCTGTCCCAGTGCCCAGCCTGCTGGAGGAACTGGGTTCAGATCCTGGCCCTGTTTTCCCTTCTGGGAAATGGGAGTCTTGGGATGCTCTCTGAAGCCCCCTTCCTGGCCCTCGTGCCTGTGCACAACCAGCAGCAAGGCCCACGTGGCTGCTGCCAGATGGGGAGCACTTTCCCTGGGGTGGGAGCTCTGTCATTTTGGGGGCCAGTGGCTTCTGCTGCCTCGGGTCCCAGAGCCCCAGTCCTGCGGAATCCCGATCAAGGTCAGGCTGCCTGAAGGCTGAGGTGCGGGACTCCTGTGTCGGAGACAGGCTTCTTTCTTTCTGTGTGGGGATCCCTGTCCTCCCTCTTCTGGGCGGAAGGCAGTGAGGAGTGGGTGCTCTGAGAGCAAGTCCGGGAACTGTGTTGGGACCACACACGGACTCCCTCTTGGCACATTCCTCTGTGGCCCAAGAAGGATGGATGCCAGAGCTAAGGGCCCCTCCAGCACTTGGGTTCTTCGTGCAAGAGCATCCCTGCCCCCTGCCTGCCCCCTGCCGGCAGCGCCCTCCCGTCTGGGGAGCGGTCCTTTCTGTGCCTCTGCAGCACGGGGGAGTGTGGGGGGGCTGGGGGGTGGGGGGGTTGGGGGAAGGGAGGTGGGCAGCGGGAAG
This sequence comes from Panthera uncia, assembly GCF_023721935.1. Taxonomy (NCBI): domain Eukaryota; kingdom Metazoa; phylum Chordata; class Mammalia; order Carnivora; family Felidae; genus Panthera; species Panthera uncia. The sequence goes on along the minus strand of NC_064815.1, from coordinate 28,842,576 downwards.
GAAGGAGAGTCTCGGCGCTTCCTAGGGAGGCTCTCCTGTGGTTTGGGGAGTGGGTGCGTGGCCTTGCGGCCGCTCCTCTCTGGGCAGGATGGAGAGGTGGCCCCTGGGCATGGTGTCTAGAGTTGGGAGACAGGACACTTGTCATGTGACTGTGCTTTCTCCCTTTCCGTGCAGCCGGTCAGGCTCTGTCCCCTTCCCTCCCTGGTAGCTTGGCAGCGATTTGCCCAAGTCACACGTCTGTGATTTCTTCTGAGGGAGGCTTGGCGCGAGAGGCCTGTGTCCCTTGTCACTTGGCCATCATCTTAAGCAGCCTGACTCTGTCTTCCCTTTTTAGTCGGCTGCAAGAGAGCTTTTCGTGTGAGCCCAGAGGATGAGCGTGCTCCTTCTTGCCCTGCCCGCGGGGACTGGGTGCCGTCTTGCTCAGCCGGGCCCCCGGGCTCTCCAAAGCTGGGCCTCCCCTGGGGGGGTGTGGGCTGTGCCTGGATCCTGATCCCAGGGAGGTGGCACCGAGAGTCCGGGATACCAGGCCCGGCTGGGTGCACCAGGGGCTGTGCTGGGGTCGCCCGTGGAGAAGGCGCTCTGAGCAGCACGGGTCAAGGCCAGGGCGCGCGTAAAGCAGCAGACGCAGGGCCTGGCCTGCTCTGAGTTCCCCACTGACACTGGCTGGGCGTCCTCGGGTATTTAGTTTCGGGGATAACCAGAGAGGGGGTAGGAGATCTGGGGATGAGTGGGGCCTTGGAAGCCGAGAGAGGCTCCAGGAACAGATCAGGGTCAGGTGTCGCCTGAAGCCAGCGGTAAGGTGCACGTGGCCCGGGGTGGTCAGCGTGGAGGGGACTGGTGACCCCGGTAGAGCCGGTGGGGGCACAGGCAGGCAGTGAGGGTATGACACGGGACGTGGGGGGACGTGGTGGAGTGTGTGGAGGGGTCCTGAGAGGAAAGGATCTGTGGGCACTGTCTCATTGGTCCTCGGTCCCGGAGGAGGGGGAGTAGCACCCAGGTGAGCCGGGACTTGGCGGGCCGTGCAGCCCGTGGGAGCACTCGAGGGACCGTGGGGCCGCCTCCCGTCTGCGGGCCGAGGACCGAGCCGGGGTGGCCCGCGGCACCTCCAGAGGCCGTTGTCATGGAAGACCCCTTCGCCCCGCCCCGTGATCTGCTCGGGGAGGCGTGAGGCCGTTCAGAGCCGCAGGCGGCCTGTTTGCAGGGGAGGCCCTGGGACCGCAGAGGGCCGGACAGATGCGCCAGGCGGGCGGGTATGACCCGGGTGGCCGCGTGCCGGGGCATCTGCTCCCCACCCCGAGAAGTCTGCCGCTCCCTTTCCCCACAGAGGCTAGTCCTTCAGGTGAGGGCTGGTCTGGGCACTGCCCCCGGGCTGCATTCTGCCTCTATGAGTGAGTAGTTGGGGACGAACCGGGGGCGGCTGGAGCTCGTGGTACCTGGTCCCCCGGTGGCGGGGAGGGGACTGGGAAGCCCTGGGCGGGGCTGCTGTAAGGAAAGCGGGAGGTGGGGAAATCTGGCACCCAGCCTCGGGACCTCCTGGGACGAGTGGGCTCGGGCCTCCCATGCTGCCGTCCCTTGTGAGGCAGGACCCCCGTGCAGGCAGGGCCTCTGTCATCCTGCTCATCCAGCGCGTCACCCAGGCCCGCTCTGGATAGATGGCGGGCGGCCCCTCTCTCCATAGGATGAGTCAGACATCCAATAAGCATTTTCAGCATTTGTCAAGTTCCTTATTTCCCCAGCTTCCCTGACCCCCCCCCCCCCGCCCCCGCCGGCCACCCAACCACACACACCCACACCCACATACAACCACACAATCTGTTGCTCAAGAGTGGGGGCGGGGCCTTCCATCCTCAGCGAGAGCAACCTGCTCAGTTTGGATTCTGAGCCACTTGAAAGAGTTGAAACTTTGTCCTGAACTGATCGGGGCCTTTCTGGGGGGGGGGTTTGGGGAGAAGAGTGTGGGAAGCTGGGAGAGGCTGGCAGGAGATGGCCAGGACAGGGCATCCCATCCCTCCTGTGGTGGCCACATGGGGACCGTAACTGAGGACAGGTCTGCTCTGTAACCTGGAGTGTCGCTGCATCAAGAATGGCCCAGAGATCAGATTATGTTTCTCAGTTCAGAAGATTCTGGATTTTTAAAAAAAAATTTTTAAATTTATCTTAGAGACAGAGCGTGAACAGGGGAGGGACAGAGAGAGAGAGAGAAAGAGAGAGAGGGAGAGGGAGAGGGAGACATAGAATCTGAAGTAGGCTCCTGGCTCTGAGCTGTCAGCACAGAGCCCAATGTGGGGCTCGAACTCACCAACCAGGAGATCATAACCTGAGCCGAAGTTGGAGTCTTAACCAACTGAGCCACCCAGGCCCCCAGAAGAGTCTGGATTTTTAAAAACTAAATTATGTCAGCATTGTTTTTGAGGTCTGGGGCATTACTCTTGGTCAAAACATTAATATTTTTGTAGCAAGACGTGAATATTCATGTTAAGTGAATGCATTATGACCATCAGTGGCCACATCAGTTCAGGTCACCTGTGGCTGCCAGGTGAGTTTCCTGTAAGCCTATGAAAAAAAGTTTTCTCAGAGCTTTCTGTTGTTTGGAATTGTGGGTAAGACTCTTTCCAGTGGGAAGTGTGGTGCCCGAGAGCTGGAGGCTCCTGCTGGCCGTCCCTTTGTCCCTCAGGCTTCAAAGCCAGGTTGGGTTCTGGTCATTGTCTTGTGGGAGGTGGTCTGGTCGTAGACTTGCTGGCAGGGATGGCCCCTAAGGTGAATGGTGTGAGCTGGGCTGTGCTCTGGTGACAGTGAGTGACAGGTCTGGACGGAAAGCACCGCAGGCTGGTGTTACTCGTGTCTGGGAAACGGAGGTGGGCCGGGTCAGCCCGTGTTACCCTCACTTTGCTCTTTAGGTTCCCAGAGCAGCTGCCGGGGGCTGAGCAGGGGGGCCGGTCCCCCGGGCTCCAGGGCAGCGAGGGCCTGGGCGAGAGTGACCAGCCTTCGCGGGTGTGCTTGGTGGTGGGCGGGCCCTGGAGCATCCGGGAAAAGCAGCCCCCAGGATGGGTGGTTCACTTCGGCGGGCCTGCCAGGCAGCGTGGGTAGCTCCCGGCCCCTGCACCGCCGGGGAGACTGCACCCAGCTGGGGCGGAGCAGGGTGGCGGGGGGGGGGGGGCGCTCCTGCAGCCAGGGGTGCGGGCTGCCCACACGCACCCACTTGAGGGCACTGAGGACGACAGGACAGGCCTTGGCCCCAGCCTCCCGCCAGACACCTGGAGCCTCTGAGCAGACACCATGGATTCTAGGCTGTGCCTCTTGACAGGTTGGATCCTGACACGAGATGACATGGAGTGTCCAGCTTGGGTGGGTGCTCAGCCCGGTAGTCCCGGTCCTCGGGCCTCACTGGCCCCTGGAGGGGACGCTGGGCAAGGCACCCTCTGCTCCTCCAGAGGGCATCTTCTCTGCAAGGTTCTGTGCTGGTGCAGGTGACCCAGCTGTGAGGCCCGGCTCGCCCCTGCCCTCTGCCGTTTCCTTGGACATTCTGACCGAACATGTGAACTGGTGTGGTTCCTGGGACTTCAGCTGTAGGTGGAACGTTGCTTAGAGGCCAGGAGGAAGGACAGTGGCACCTGGGTGGTGCCATAACTCCCAACTGGTACAGGGCCGCCCGGCTGCTTCCAGCTGCTCTGTTAGTGGCTTGATTAGCATCAGTAGTTGCAGGAGTTGTGGGCGGGGATTGTGGACAGAACAGGTGTGTTCCCTGCCCGGGGCAGCCTGTCCAGTCTCCCTGTGTGTGGGGACACAGCTGGTGGCCCACAGCCTCACCCCTGACTTTGGCAGCATGGCCTTAGGTGCTTTTTCCGGTGGGGCAGGTGTAAGGTGGGCCCCGCGCAGCTGTGTGCGGACTCCCACGGGCAGGGGCAGCCATGGGAGGGCCCGAGAGCAGTGTAGCGACCCGACTGCCTTTGCAGTCCTTAGAAAGGCGACTCCTGAGCGGCTCA